>NC_091335.1:3959985-4127485 GCF_038502225.1 Cherax quadricarinatus
ATTGCACAGCAAAGTTAATTTCAAATCAGGATTGACATATGATGATCAAGTTAATAAATATGTTTCTTAAATTAAAACTTGTTTATTTACTAATTATATGATATTCATACTGAGATCAATTATCACTTCATGTTAAACTGAATGGTCAGGCATTAACCCTTTGAGGGTTTTGGCAGTACTAGTACGGCTTACGATCCAGGGTTTTTGATGTACTAGTACGCCTAAATTCTAGCGCCCTCAAATCTAGTGGGGGAAAGCTGGTAGGCATACATATGAAAGAATGGGTCTATGTGGTCAATGTGCACAGTATAAAAAAATTCCTGCAGCAAACAGTGCATAATGAGAAAAAAAAACTGACCGTGTTTTTGGAATAAAACAGCGACTTTGCACTGTATTTTCGTATGGTATTTATTGTTGTATTCTAGTTTTCTTGGTCTCACTTTATAGAATGGAAGACATATTACAGAAATTGAGATGATTCTGACTGGTTTTACAAGGAAAAGTACCTTGAAATTGAGCTCAAAGTAGCAGAAATGTTTGATTTTTACCAAAGTTCAAAAGTAAACAAATCGTGCCAAGCGTCCAATACACGTCAACTGGTGAGTCTAATATTCTTTCACAAGTGCGCTGATATTATTTATACCATTTCTACACTAATGCAGCAGTCTGCATAACAGTAAATCTTCTATTTTTTGTAAGAATAAAAACAAAGTGGAAAGCCAAAGAAATACAAGAGGGGCCTGGGGATGTGACTAACGAACAGAAGAAATGTTATTTTAGTGTCAGGAATGTCTTTCTTGTTTATTCTGGACCCTATTTGGAAATTGGCATCTTTTGAAATTTGTGTGAAATTGGAAAAATTGCTAAATTCTGACCACTGTATTGGATAGTTGAAATCAGTAAATGGGTGATTTCTTGTACTCATTCAATAGAAAAAATGGAGTTCTAGAGAAATAGTTATGATTTTTGTCGACTAGTACACTGGAATTGGCCGAAAATAGGGCTCAAAGTGGGCAAAATCGCCGATGCGTAAACATAATCGAGATCGCTAACTTCGCGAGAGCATAATTCTGTAAGTTTTCCATCAAATTTCATACTTTTGGTGTCATTATGATCGGGAAAAGATTCTCTATCTTTTCATAAGAAAAAATAATTTTTTTTTTTAAATTTGGCCGACCCTGAGAACAAGTCTCGGAGAGGGCCTGTCGACCCTCAAAGGGTTAAATATCTACACTTTCACTTGGTTCTGTTTTTATAGTGTTGTGCCCATTAAATTTTAAACTTTAATATGGCCCACTATCAAAAATGTGGGTAATCCCTGCTTTAGACAATAAGTTATAGAAGGACTTTTGTTGGTTTGGTTTTTATTCCAAGCTTTACTATAAAGGATACATTACTTTAATACCACAGTGAGACAGCAGGTCTTTTACAACAACTTAGTTATCTCTAAACACCAAAAAACACATATTGCAGCATTTTTCACTCCTAAGGAAAGGTAACCTCTTCATTAATTCCTCTAATCCAAGTTTTTTTTTTTTTTTTTTTTTGAGACCACTTTTGTGCATATCACAGTGAATATTCTATTATCAAATCTGTTTAGCTCTATCTGAATTCAGACCAAGACACTATGTATGTGTCATTGTTCTGTTCAAATAGAAAAAGAGAGGTATACTTCACAAGCCAGAAGCTTCATTCCTCCAGCAAGGCCTCTAAGATATAGTAACCATCAGGAGAATCCATACTGTACCTGTACTGTACCTCAAATTTCAGTAAATAAAAACTTGTATATTTCTATAAAATAGATTTCATTTTCCTTATTTCTTCTCCAAACTTTTGAATTTTGCTTCTAATCTCTTAGAATAAGCATCTAGTTTATATGCAGCAGCTTCTAGTTTTGTAACACTATCTTCAATCTGGTCAATCTGCTCAAGGTAGGGTTGTAAAGCTAAATATTTTTCATTCAGATCCTTAAGAGCCCTGCTTACACTTCCACCAATTTGACGCATATCTGCATATTTGGTGATAGTTGCTTTGTTCATTTGTTCTAGAAGAGTATAATCTTCCAAGACTGCTGACAACTCGCCCTTAGGAGAAAAGAAGATATTCTTAACTTAAGATTCCATAAAGTCATCATATGTATAAAATTTAGTGAGAGATTTTAGATACATACAGTAATAAATATACAGTATTATATATTAAAAAGTAAGAAACAAACTGAAACATGTTTTAGAACTAATCCATAAATTAGAAATGGAATTTTGAAGAAGTTTTAGTCTGTCCTGGACTATTATCAAGACAAAGATGTCTACTGTACTTTATCTCCATTTTGTTGGGTTAGTTGCGAATTCTGCTTGCTACAGTACTTTATTGTTCCTTTTATTCTTTAACAAACCTGCAGATAATTAGAAGTATGTGAAAACATTAAAGATGCCAAATGACTAAGGTTTGGGTCATGAGGGTCAAGAGCTTCGAAACTGCTGGTGCTGGTTGAGAGTGTGGGCCCATGTTTGGGTGACCCGAAGTCACTCAGTCTGTCTTCATCATCCAGAAGTCCTCGTGACAATGTCTCCTGCTGTGTCCTGTTGTTTGCAGGGGGCTGACTCATATCTCCTTTATTATTAGCATCCATTTTACTACACAATGTTTTATACCCTGAAAGAAATTGGGTATAATTATTAAGACTAAAAAACTTTTTCTCAGAAGATGGTTATACAGGACTGCAGAGGACAAGACAGATGATGGAAAGAGGCAGAGGTGTTGAAGCAAACCAAGACATTTTAAGTAGTAACCCCTGTATGTTGATAGTCCAGAATAACTTCAGAAAGCCAAGCATTGTGGCTTATATTCATTGGGGTACTTTTTTTAGGTTCTTTAATGGGATGCAACCTACAACATTTGACTAATTCCCAGGTATCTATTTACTGCTAAGTACCATGGACAGGTGTTAGAAGACTTGCCCAAATGTCTCTCCTTATTCACTGTTTGACCTAGGGCCCTTTCAGATGTAAGCTAAGAATGCTATCACGGCACAACAAGGCTGAAAGTTCAAAGTTGAAAAATATGAATTAAATAAGAGATGGCATATATATTTGCCTAACATAAGAAATAATAAGGATTCCAACAGAAATGATTCACACACTTTTTGGGTTATCCTAGGTTATATGTATGCCCACATGCATGTATCCTCAAAACTAGTATATAAACTCATTACTGATTGTAAAATTTTGTCAAATTTTCTAAATAAATCTTATATTAACCCAAGAAAAACAAGTAATGCAACGTACTTCCACTGGGGATATTTAGTCTTCTAATCTAGGATGCAACCCACAAGAGTCTACTAAAACAATGACAAGAGATAAATTGTATAAAATGCCAGTACAATGAAAAAAAGAAAAAGACACATAGATGCAAGACACTGCAATCCTTTATTGACAATGTTTTGCCCACATGGTGCTTAGCACTTCTTTTTGATTATAATAATAATAATAATTGCCCACATGGTGGGCTTTATCATCACACAAACTAGAGAGGAAGGTTGAGCCTATTTATATAAAGGGAGCATACTAAGGTGAAGCATCAGGTTACATGTGTTAAATAACTGGTTGCACAAATACATGACTGGAGTTTACCTGGAGAGTTCCAGGGGTCAACGCCCCCACGGCCCGGTCTGTGACCAGGCCTCCTGGTGGATCAGAGCCTGATCAACCAGGCTGTTACTGCTGGCTGCACACAAACCAACGTACGAGCCACAGCCCGGCTCGTCAGGTACCGACTTTAGGTGCTTGTCCAGTGCCAGCTTGAAGACTGCCAGGGGTCTGTTGGTAATCCCCCTTATGTATGCTGGGAGGCAGTTGAAAAGTCTCAGGCCCCTGACACTTATTGTATGGTCTCTTAACGTGCTAGTGACACCCCTGCTTTTCATTGGGGGGATGTTGCATCATCTGCCAAGTCTTTTGCTTTCGTAGCGAGTGATTTTCGTGTGCAAGTTCGGTACTAGTCCCTCTAGGATTTTCCAGGTGTATATAATCATGTATCTCTCCCGCCTGCGTTCCAGGGAATACAGGTTCGGGAACCTCAAGCGCTCCCAGTAATTGAGGTGTTTTATCTCCGTTATGTGCGCAGTGAAGGTTCTCTGTACATTTTCTAGGTCAGCAATTTCACCTGCCTTGAAAGGTGCTGTTAGTGTGCAGCAATATTCCAGCCTAGATAGAACAAGTGACCTGAAGAGTGTCATCATGGGCTTGTCATCCCTAGTTTTGAAGGTTCTCATTATCCATCCTGTCATTTTTCTAGCAGATGCGATTGATACAATGTTATGGTCCTTGAAGGTGAGATCTTCCGACATGATCACTCCCAGGTCTTTGACGTTGGTGTTTTGCTCTATTTTGTGGCCGGAATTTGTTTTGTACTCTGATGAAGATTTAATTTCCTCGTGTTTACCACATCTGAGTAATTGAAATTTCTCATCGTTGAACTTCATATTGTTTTCTGCAGCCCACTGAAAGATTTGGTTGATGCCCGTCTGGAGCCTTGCAGTGTCTGCAATGGAAGACACTGTCATGCAGATTCGGGTGTCATCTGCAAAGGAAGACACTGTGCTGTGGCTGACATCCTTGTCTATGCCAGATATGAGGATGAGGAACAAGATGGGAGCGAGTACTGTGCCTTGTGGAACAGAGCTTTTCACCGTAGCTGCCTCGGACTTTACTCTGTTGACTACTACTCTCTGTGTTCTGTTAGTGAGGGAATTATAGATCCATCGACCGACTTTTCCTGTTATTCCTTTAGCACGCATTTTGTGCACTATTACGCCATGGTCACACTTGTCGAAGGCTTTTGCAAAGTCTGTATATATTACATCTGCATTCTTTTTGTCTTCTAGTGCATCTAGGATCTTGTCGTAGTGATCCAATAGTTGAGACAGACAGGAGCGACCTGTTCTAAACCCATGTTGCTCTGGGTTGTGTAACTGATGGGTTTCTAGATGGGTGGTGATCTTGCTTCTTAGGACCCTTTCAAAGATTTTTATATGGGATGTTAGTGCTATCGGTCTGTAGTTCTTTGCTATTGCTTTACTGCCCCCTTTGTGGAGTGGGGCTATGTCTGTTGTTTTTAGTAACTGTGGGACGACTTCCATGTCCATGCTCCCTCTCCATAGGATGGTAAAAGCTCGTGATAGGGGCTTCTTGCAGTTCTTGATGAACACGGAGTTCCACGAGTCTGGCCCTGGGGCAGAGTGCATGGGCATGTCATTTATCGCCTGTTCGAAGTCATTTGGCATCAGGATAACATCAGATAGGCTTGTGTTAACGAAATTCTGTGGCTCTCTCATAAAAAATTAATTTTGATCTTCGACTCTCAGACTGGTTAGTAACTTGCTAAAAACTGAGTCATATTGGGACTTGAGTAGCTCACTCATTTCCTTGCTGTCATCTGTGTAGGACTCATCTTGTTTAAGTAGGGGCCCAATACTGGACGTTGTTCTCGACTTTGATTTGGCATAGGAGAAGAAATACTTTGGGTTTCTTTCGATTTCATTTATGGCTTTTAGTTCTTCCCGCGATTCCTGACTCCTATAAGATTCCTTTAGCTTAAGTTCGATGCTTGCTATTTCTCTGACCAGTGTCTCCCTACGCATTTCAGATATATTGACCTCTTTTAGCCGCTCTTATTCTTTTCCGTCGCCTGTAAAGGGAGCGCCTGTCTTTTTCTATTTTACATCTACTCCTTTTTCTTAGAGGAGTAAGTCTTGTGCATACATCGAGTGCCACCGAGTTAATCTGTTCTAGGCATAAGTTGGGGTCTGTGTTGCTTAGTATATCTTCCCAGCTTATATCGGTTAGGACTTGGTTTACTTGGTCCCACTTTATGTTTTTGTTATTGAAGTTGAATTTGGTGAATGCTCCTTCATGACTAATCTCATTATGTCAGTCTGGGGCTCCGCGCATACATGTCTGAACCTCAATTATGTTGTGATCTGAGTATATTGTTTTTGATATGGTGACATTTCGTATCAGATCATCATTGTTAGTGAAGATGAGGTCTAGTGTATTCTCCAGTCTAGTACGCTCTATTATTTCCTGGTTTAAATTGAGTTTTGTGCAGAGATTTAAAAGCTCGTGTGAGTGTGAGTTTTCATCAGAGCTGCCTCCTGGTGTTATTACTGCAACAATATTATTTGCTATATTCCTCCATTTTAGGTGCCTTAAGTTGAAATCCCCCAGGAGCAAGATGTGGGCTTACTGCAGTGCCCCTTCATACTTGTGTATTTATGAAATGTTATGCAGGAACCCAATCTAGAAGCTTCCTGGCAAGAGGTTCAGCTATGTTGTAGAAGCTGTTATTTGGGTTGATATCACTGGATGGACCGATGAGTGCTGGTTCTATGATCCTACACCTTCAGGTGTCTTCCTCTTTAGCAACAAGTTGTGCACCCTTGTAAATAATCAAATGACTGTTGGAGTCACAGTGTTAGGCACAGGTGTTTCACAAGCGGTCGATTCTGATTGTACAGTAATGTTCAGAAATGTTACCACATTAGTCTCTGGATGTTTTGCCTTGCCCACATATATTTTGTTAGTTATTGCAAGAGATTGTATGAATGCATGCATCATATATACACATACATACATTTATTAATTTTATAATGGTCTTGAGGGCATATAAAAAAAGTACATAAAAAAACCTCATTTGGTAGCTCACTCAGCTCACACATCAGGGTCTGAGGTTCAATCTCCGGCACACCAGGGACACCTGCTTTCTCTGTTCACCTAGCAGTAATTAGATACCTGGATGTTAGTCGATTGGTATGGGGTCGCATCCTGGGGACAAAATTAACTAAAGTTGCCTGAAATGCTCTGCATAACAAGGGTCTTTCTGTATAGTATATCACTGAAGTTAGCTATGGTCTTTATTAAGTTGAATTAAGTATTTGTAGAAATAAAGATTATTATTATTATTATTATAATCATTATTATTATTATTATAACTCAGCAAGTCCAACAATTTATTCCCTTTACCGATTTAATTATCACATGAAGGGGGAATAATATACTGTCTCAAGCTCTACCTTCTTGTCTCGGGAGGAAATATTGATCAAATATGAGGTATAACAGGCAAAGTAACAAAAGTTTCCTTCAGGAACTGACAAATAAAGACCAGACTGCCAGAGAGACACAGACACTCACAATGTTGGTAAACAATCAATGTTCAGCAGCATCTGCTATATATTAAGGTTGGTCAGTGAGTTTATTTAGGTACAGGTACACACATGCTATTAGATATAATTCTGTTATGTGAAAATTACCTAGGATAACCCCAAAAAAGCCAAAGTGACTTGTATTCATTGGGGTTCTTTTAACTGGGTTTAAGGACCACAATGGAAATAAGTCACTTTGACATTTTTGGGGGGTTATCCTAAGTAATTTATACTATGCATGATAATTGTACCTATGTGTACCTGTGCCTAAATAAGCGTACTTAAAGCTTAACATAATAATAAATGGATCACCCATTTCTAGACTCACGGAGGGTAAATTTTTAGGACTCCACCCGGTGACCTGGTGGCTAAAGCTCCCGCTTCACACACGGAGGGCCCGGGTTCGATTCCCGGCGGGTGGAAACATTTCGACACGTTTCCTTACACCTGTTGTCCTGTTCACCTAGCAGCAAATAGGTACCTGGGTGTCAGTCGACTGGTGTGGGTCGCATCCTGGGGGACAAGATTAAGGACCCCAATGGAAATAAGTTAGACAGTCCTCGATGACGCACTGACTTTCTTGGGTTATCCTGGGTGGCTAACCCTCAGGGTTAAAAATCCGAACGAAATCTTATCTTATCTTGAGAGCAGTCTCAAATTCCACACACATACAGCTAATTTCTAAGAAAGTCTCTAAGACAATAGGCATTCTATCAAAGATACGGTACTATGTACCGCAATCAGCTCTCCTTGCTTTGTACCACTGACTCATTTACCCCTATCTCACCTATGGAGTCTAATAACCTAACAAAAAACTGTAGTCCGATTGAAAAATTCCCACTTGAGACAGCATACACCATCAACCACATTGTAAACTTGCAAGGAAATAAAATATAAAAAAAAATCTAATCTAAGTCTCAACTTACTCAATATACAAAATACCGACACTTTTTATTGTGCCTACCACATATATAGGACACTAGACTCTAATTATTATTATTATTATTATTATTATTATTATTATTATTATTATTATAATCAAGGGGGAAGCGCTAAGTTTAGTTAGTTTAATATGTTTATTATGCACCACATACCCATCCTGTGGGCGGTAGTCAAAAGATTACAGAGGTACATAATTGGTCCAGGGACTGGACTCCAAAGTTTTGACAGCTGAGCAAGTTACAGAGGTAATGAACTCACAATTTACAAAGGTAACGCCCGGAGGATTATACAGCGCCTGGGGGGGGGGGGGGGCAATTCACACTTCCACACCCGTTCACAACTGTAATGAGTTATTGGTGCTAAGCCCGGAAGGTATTCAGGCTTAATTCGGGGAACTGGAGCACAGATCCAATTCCCTATATCAAGAGCCCCTCACCAACATCAAGGAACCTTCCTTGAGGGGACTGCACTCTAATACAAACCCTCCTCTTAAGCTCCTCCTTGACAGCTTCAACAGAACACACAGCCATAATACAAGACACAGATCACTCTTCCGTATCCCTCGTGTCCATCTCTCCATATGCAAAAATGCTATGCACGTCAAGGGGCCTAAGATTTAGAATTCACTGCCAGATAACACTAAAGGACCCCTGTTTGCAAATCAGTTCAAGACTCTTCTTAGAAATCACCTACTCATCTAAAACTAAATAGCTTTAAAGCTGCTTTCAAATTCACCTCCATTACCACATACTGTGCTAAGGATTAGTTCACTCACCTAAATCTCAAAACTTCAAAAACAGATGTTCAAAATTCAATATATTACTCAATACTACATTGTAAAAAATCAATACCTGCACAAATTTGTTCTGAGTTATACTCAATTGTAACAAGCTTATATTGTAAACTACTTTCAAGTTGTCCCATTGTAATTTTCACATATTGTAACTTGAGTCAATTTGCTGTTTGCTACATATAAAAGAGATGTACAACTTTAACAAATAATAATCTGTCTAGTATTAAGTAATTCTGTAACTCATTAAATCTAGTCTGCCCATAATGCCTAGGCATGATAATGGCTCTCTTTGCACTCCAAATTATTATTGCAATTACACACTGTAAACTACCTATGTAAATTGGACTCCCTACAACATGTCAATCACATTGTAAACTTGCAAAGAATTAAGAAATGAAGTTGGTATAGTGGTATAGTTGGTATAGTTGGTATAGTGTAGTGGTGCTCACTGAGGGAGCAGCTGCCTGACACTGCTGGTGTCCAGGTCTGGGCTTCACTTGATCGCACTTGGGAATGTCATGTCATTTTTACCTTTCCGGAGGAAACTTCCCTTTCTAATTTATTTCCATGTTTGTATAGTATATTTCTCCCTGACTCCAGAGGAGGGTCCATAATGGCGTACGCTTTGATGGCTCTTAACATCCCCCAACAACAAAATAAGAGCCTGTGGCCGGTGACCTGGTGGCTGAAGTTCTCGCTTCATACACGGAGGACCCGGGTTCGATTCCTGGCGGGTGGAAACATTTCGGCACGTTTCCTTACACCTGTTGTTCTGTTCACCTAGCAGCAAATAGGTATGTGCCTGGGTGTTAGTCGACTGGTGTGGGTCGCATCCTGGGGGACAAAATTGAGGACCACAATGGAAATAAGACAGTCCTCGATGACACACTGACTTTCTCGGGTTATTTTGGGTGGCTAAGCATCCAGGGTTAAAAATCCGAAGAAAATCATATCTTATCTCTTATCTTGGGTACCTTGGTGAGCTAGAAGTGCCTCAGTTACTCTTACTGTCTTTGGACATCACTATCTCAGGTATCATCATATTATTCAGCCATCACTGGTTATTATTATATTATCCAGCCATCACTGGTTATCATATTATTCAGCCATCACTGGTTATCATCATATTATTCAACCATCACCTACCATCACAATCAATTTATCCTAATAATGGTAATTTTTTTTTTATTTTTAGGATGAATTACTCGAGGTTTTTAACAAGAGTATCTCAAAATCGTCAACCTTCTTTGATTCGTGAATTAAGTAAGTCATGTTCACATTCATTTTCCTGTACGACTTTTCATTTTCATAAAGGTTATTGTTTTAGTACCATGTGACCCTTGTGGGTTTAGTGCTTAGTTTTGATTATAATAATAATGTTATTGTTCCAGTTTTATTAATAATTGCTAATTGAAGAGAATTTAATTTTGTTTTTCAACAAGCCTTATTAAAAATCCCCATAAGAGTATTACGAGTTCACAGGATGGATAATGAGAACCTTCAAAACTAGGGAGGCCAAGCCCATGATGACACTCTTCAGGTTACTTGTTCTATCTAGGCTGGAATATTGCTGCACACTAACAGCACCTTTCAAGGCAGGTGAAATTGCCGACCTAGAAAATGTACAGAGAACTTTCACGGCGCGCATAACGGAGATAAAACACCTCAATTATTGGGAGCGCTTGAGGTTCCTAAACCTGTATTCCCTGGAACGCAGGAGGGAGAGATACATGATTATATACACCTGGAAAATCCTAGAGGGACTAGTACCGAACTTGCACACGAAAATCACCCACTACGAAAGCAAAAGACTTGGCAGACGATGCACCATCCCCCCAATGAAAAGCAGGGGTGTCACTAGCACGTTAAGAGACCATACAATAAGTGTCAGGGGCCCGAGACTGTTCAACTGCCTCCCAGCACACATAAGGGGGATTACCAACAGACCCCTGGCAGTCTTCAAGCTGGCACTGGACAAGCACCTAAAGTCAGTTCCGGATCAGCCGGG
This sequence comes from Cherax quadricarinatus, assembly GCF_038502225.1. NCBI lineage: Eukaryota > Metazoa > Arthropoda > Malacostraca > Decapoda > Parastacidae > Cherax > Cherax quadricarinatus. Next base: position 3,970,927 of record NC_091335.1, read on the forward strand.
CTGTGGCTCGTATGTTGGTTTGCGTGCAGCCAGCAGCAACAGCCTGGTTGATCAGGCTCTGATCCACCAGGAGGCCTGGTCTCAGACCGGGCCGCGGGGGCGTTGACCCCCGGAACTCTCTCCAGGTAAACTCCAGGTAAACATGTTTAATCATCTTTTTTTAATCTTGTGTGTTCCCATGTGATAACAAGAGAATGCCTGTATTGTAGTAAAGAAAAGGATTGAATTTTTATTTAGCAGTTCTGTAACCCCCGCCCCCTTATTTACCGGTTTTATTACCAAATTTTTGATGGATAGTCTTCTCAGCTCTTAGTGCAAAAAATTAGGCAGGGCTGCAGAAAGCTAACTACACACACATATGAACGAATTGGAAAATACAGGACTGACAAAAACAGGCTGCTGTGATTAACACTTACTTGGGGTGAAACTTATGGAAGAAGTACGTACTAAATAAGCAAATCAGAGACAAAAATAAAGCAAGGCTTAAAGGATATATAGAGGGTATTTTGATCCTTGTGCAACTGAGACCCTTCTAAGGTTAGAAGGGTACTTTTATTCTGGTGAAGGACTCTTAATTCAAGGAATTGGAGCTACCTTTCCCTTCCTTGAATCAAGCCTGATTACCTCCCATTCAGCAAGTGCTGTATGGGTTCATGGCTTCTTGGTGAATATATATACAATAATGTGCAAGATGTTAAAAGGATGTTCCTGATCACTTAACCTTCTGCCTCAGTCCAGCATATCTCTTGAGAGAAACAAGAGTAGGAATCTGTCATAGAAGGGGTAGTTTCCCTGCTTTCAGCTAGCTGTCTGTAGTGGGAAAAAAGTCCTTTGACAAGATTAGTTTATTGTGTAAACCTCATTATAGTAGTGAGAAGCTAAATAGTCTGCTTTCAAATAATAATAATAATGATAATCAGCAAGAGCAATACAGTGTAATCTTAGTACTCGAACTTAATTTATTCCGGAAGGCCCCATGGTGACTTATTTATACAAATACTAATATAAAAAACACCAAAAAATGTGAAGAAACATGAAATAGTTTACAGCGAAGTTCTGGCAGGTCATGTTTGTTTGGTCGAGTGCTGAGCAAACGGTCGACTACTGAGCAGTTTTTACCAAACAAAGTGTTTGAATACTAAATTGTTTGAGTAGGGAGCTGTTCGAGTACCGAGGTTCCACTGTACTTGGAAACGAAAGGTTGAGTAACTGTATTCAGTATTTAGAAGTTCAGTAGCTATGTTGAGAGTATTTCTTAAATGTGTGTGAGAAATAGCTGAAGTTTCTCCCCCCTTTTTTACATGTATTTACAAATTTATTTTATATGCAAAAATTCTCTGTGTTATTTCAGCTAGCCTGCTGTCAAATGCCTCTCCACAACTGGTCTTCATGGCTGGAGGGTTACCAAATGTTCAGATGTTTCCTTTCCAAGCTGCATCAATTACTATGAGAGATAATCAGACCATCACAATTAACCCAAAACTTATGAATGATTGTCTACAGTATGGACCAACTCCTGGGTATGGTTTTATTTTGTTTCTCTCTGTTTCAGAGTTACAAGTAACTGGGCCATCCTAAGAAAAGTTAAAGGGCAGGGACAAAGGAAGTTTTGAATGCTAGGGGCTTGGCCATTCAACAGGTGTATGGGTGTGTTAGATATGAGCGAGAGGAGATCAGTGGTTTTTATGGTGATTTGCTGTTGGAATTAAGTCTTTAGAGGAGAACTTATATGCTCCCCTTTATCAAAGTCTTAATTTAATTGGTTTAATGTTTTGGGGAGGAAATTAGTTTTTCAGGAAACATGGTAATATAGTAAATACTCATTGGTGAGAGCAAGTCTTATTCAGTGGCATAAAAAAGCTAATTCTATAAAACAATTTATTGATTTAACTCATCAAATCAAACACTAAAGTCCTTGGACTAGAACTTATTCCCTTCCCTGTTGTTATAAGTGTTTTTTTGCACCAAAATCCATGAGTGTGTACTTTCAAGTGTCTGAAATCATTCTTTGAGTTTTGAAAACAATTGAAAGGGAAAAGGATTTCAATCAAAATAAATCACCTTGTAAATTATTATATTCATCATCCACCTCTGATGGTAATGATGACATTTTTCAAATATAATTAATAGCCAAATGCAGCACTTCTTTGAATGATCATCTCTTTACCAAGTTTTCTCTGCTAGACTGTTTGTCACACTTTTAAAAATTGTATTCCTGCAGATATCCTCCTTTAATTAAGCAGTTAAAGAAGCTTACTGAGAAGTTACATGCACCCCCTTGTTGGGCTGAGAGTGATCTGGTAGTGACCACTGGAAGCCAAGATGGTCTTTGTAAAGCATTAGAGATGATGCTCAACCCTGGGGACTACATAGTTACACAAGAGCCTTGTTACACTGGTACATTAGGTATAGTAAGTATAACTGTTCCCAAATCTTGCATTATCATAGAAAAGCTTTTTCTATAAGAAGTTATTGAGACAAAATTTCTTTTTCTTTTTAAAATAAAGCAAAAGCTAATATAAGAGCATAAAAATGGAGGAACACTGCAGCAGGTCTGGGTTATGCTAGGCAAGTCCTTCTCATGTCCAACTGCTCTCACTCATATATTTGCTCAACCTATTTTTAAAGTTACCCAATGTTTTAATTTCAATGGCCATACTAGGCAGATTGTTCCATTCATCGACAACTATATTTCCGAACTAGTACTGTACAGTGGACCCCCGCATAACGATTACCTCCGAATGCGACCAATTATGTAAGTGTATTTATGTAAGTGCGTTTGTACGTGTATGTTTGGGGGTCTGAAATGGACTAATCTACTTCACAATATTCCTTATGGGAATAAATTCGGTCAGTACTGGCACCTGAACATACTTATGGAGTGAAAAAATATCGTTAACCGGGGGTCCACTGTACTTTCCCATAGATTCTCCGAGCCTTTTCTTTTTTTGTTTGAATCCATTACTTCTTGGTTGGACTTCCTCAGTTCCCTATTTATATTGCCTTTATTTATGCCTATCTTCCACTTGTCTTTTCCTCCAAGTCTACATCTTTCAAGATGGAGTAGATTCAGAGCCCTCAGTCAGTTTTTATCTAGAAAATTTCTTATACAGTAGATTAAATTTTTTTATTTTTCCTCTAAACCTTCTCAAATACATTTATGTAATATCCTTTCTGTAGTATGGAGACCAGAACTGAGCCTCTTAGTCTGTGTGAGGCCTTACTAATAATCAATGTATCCTACAGTAAGACCAGCTCTGGCATAATATTTCAAGAAAATATGACATTAAAGGGTTCTACACTCGTTAAATTTAGAAAATGCCATAAAATGCACATTTTTCGATATTTCTCTGTTTTTTCTCATTAACTGGTATATGCTGTTTACAAATCTCTAAAACTGTACAAGAAAAAACATCATTTTGTTTAAGAAAGTTCAGTTTGATATACGTACTTTAATTCCTTCCTGGAGTTTACCTGGAGAGAGTTCCAGGGGTCAACGCCCCCGCAGCCCGGTCTGTGACCAGGCCTCCTGGTGGATCAGAGCCTGATCAACCAGGCTGTTACTGCTGGCTGCACGCAAACCAATGTACGCGCCACAGCCCGGCTGGTCAGGAACCGACTTTAGGTGCTTGTCCAGTGCCAGCTTGAAGACTGCCAGGGGTCTGTTGGTAATCCCCCTTATGTATGCTGGGAGGCAGTTGAAAAGTCTCAGGCCCCTGACACTTATTGTATGGTCTCTTAACGTGCTAGTGACACCCCTGCTTTTCATTGGGGGGATGTTGCATTGTCTGCCAAGTCTTTTGCTTTCGTAGTGAGTGATTTTCGTGTGCAAGTTCGGTACTAGTCCCTCTAGGATTTTCCAGGTGTATATAATCATGTATCTCTCCAGCCTGTGTTCCAGGGAATACAGGTTTAGGAACCTCAAGCGCTCCCAGTAATTGAGGTGTTTTATCTCCGTTATGCGTGCCGTGAAGGTTCTCTGTACATTTTCTAGGTCAGCAATTTCACCTGCCCTGAAAGGTGCTGTTAGTGTGCAGCAATATTCCAGCCTAGATAGAACAAGTGACCTGAAGAGTGTCATCATGGGCTTGGCCTCCCTAGTTTTGAAGGTTCTCATTATCTATCCTGTCATTTTTCTAGCAGATGCGATTGATACAATGTTATGGTCCTTGAAGGTGAGATCCTCCGACAAGATCACTCCCAGGTCTTTGACGTTGGTGTTTCGCTCTCTATCCTGTCACTTTTCTAGCAGATGCGACTGATACAATGTTATGGTCCTTGAAGGTGAGATCCTCCGACAAGATCACTCCCAGGTCTTTGACTTTGGTGTTTCACTCTATTTTGTGGCCAGAATTTGTTTTGTACTCTGATGAAGATTTAATTTCCTCGTGTTTACCATATCTGAGTAATTGAAATTTCTCATCGTTGAACTTCATATTGTTTTCTGCAGCCTACTGAAAGATTTGGTTGATGTCCGCCTGGAGCCTTGCAGTGTCTGCAATGGAAGACACTGTCATGCAGATTCGGGTGTCATCTGCAAAGGAAGACACGGTGCTGTGGCTGACATCCTTGTCTGTGTCAGATATGAGGATGAGGAACAAGATGGGAGCGAGTACTGTGCCTTGTGGAACAGAGCTTTTCACCGTAGCTGCCTCGGACTTTACTCTGTTGACTACTACTCTCTGTGTTCTGTTAGTGAGGAAATTATAGATCCATCGACCGACTTTTCCTGTTATTCCTTTAGCACGCATTTTGTGCGCTATTACGCCATGGTCACACTTGTCGAAGGCTTTTGCAAAGTCTGTATATATTATATCTGCATTCTTTTTGTCTTCTAGTGCATCTAGGACCTTGTCGTAGTGATCCAATAGTCGAGACAGACAGGAGCGACCTGTTCTAAACCCATGTTGCCCTGGGTTGTGTAACTGATGGGTTTCTAGATGGGTGGTGATCTTGCTTCTTAGGACCCTTTCAAAGATTTTTATGATATGGGATGTTAGTGCTATCGGTCTGTAGTTCTTTGCTGTTGCTTTACTGCCCCCTTTGTGGAGTGGGGCTATGTCTGTTGTTTTTAGTAACTGTGGGACGACCCCCGTGTCCATGCTCCCTCTCCATAGGAGGGTAAAGGCTCGTGATAGGGGCTTCTTGCAGTTCTTGATGAACACGGAGTTCCATGAGTCTGGCCCTGGGGCAGAGTGCATGGGCATGTCATTTATCGCCTGTTCGAAGTCATTTGGCATCAGGATAACATCGGATAGGCTTGTGTTAACCAAATTCTGTGGCTCTCCCATAAAAAATTCATTTTGATCTTCGACTCTCAGTCTTGTTAGCGGCTTGCTAAAAACCGAGTCATATTGGGACTTGAGTAGCTCACTCATTTCCTTGCTGTCATCTGTGTAGGACCCATCTTGTTTAAGTAGGGGCCCAATACTGGACATTGTTCTCGACTTTGATTTGGCATAGGAGAAGAAATACTTTGGGTTTCTTTCAAATACAAAAATACTTTTCATTAATATATACCTGCACTTAGTTTTTGAAGCTGATCAGAAGAGGTATTGGATAAGGACATAGATGCAGTACATACCAACTCTATTGATAGTGTTTGTGCCCACACACTGGGCACAAACATTGATGTGAAGTCAAGTGAGGTATGCTGAAGATGATTTCTTGGGTAGTCTAATAACAGGTTGGACAAATATATGGCTGAGAAAAGGTTGGATTCAAGATGGACTTGCATTTATCACATCTGTCAGACACTGCAGCATCATGGGATCTTGATACAAGGAATTCTTCAATACTCATCCAACCTATGGACAAAGACCTACTTACACTAGTGGATGATTCCACTGTGATCCCACCTTCTCCTGCTTTGACTAACCTGACTACAGTATATAAGCCACTTCTCCAGACATATACTGTACTCTCTACAAGAGTGATGGACTGAACACATCGATTCCAGGCTGAGGGAGTGATTAACTCAAATTCCTCCTCTCCGTACCCATTTCTACTTTGTACTGGACTGATGAAACCAGTGTGTGGCAAAACATTTCCTTAATAAAGATTCCCATATGTTGCATAAATGTCTCAATCTTCAACTTGTTGGTTTCAAAACCATTTATCACATCTGCTGCAATGTTCCTCCACGCTATGAGCTGTTGCTATGCGAGATAATGTTCTAGAAGTTTCCTGGAAAGAGGCTCAGCTATGTTGCAGAAGCTATTGTTCTGGTTGAAGTTGTTTGGTATAGTGATTAGTGATGATTCTGGATTTGCAGAGAAAAAAACTCAGGCAACCACTTACCATAGAGGTACCCATTCAAGGATACTTATTAATATTTTTTTCCCTGGTCAACAGATGAACCCATATAAGCCACATTACTTAGCAGTAAAAGGTGATGACGAAGGAATGAAACCTGAAGCTTTAAAGGCAGTGTTGTCAAAGTGGCAGCCAGGAGATGTTCGTGATGCACAAGAAGGTGTTCCAAAGGTGAGACTACCATGTAATCCTTTTTATTTATATGTATGCATACAGGCACAGGCAGGCAATCTTAACAGACCTTAAAACAAGCCACAGGGGATGGAATTCTTTAGCTCAAGATCTTTCACATATCTGTGCCTCATCAGGAGCTATGCAGTGTTGCAAGAGTAGCAGCAGGTGGTATGAGAGGAAGTTTTCACAGAGTAAGGTAGTGTGGTGATGCCAACCAGTTCCTCTCAGGCAGGTTTTCTCAACTTATAAATCTCTCTCCAAAACTGACTCTCATTCTCAAAATCTATTGATGAACTCTCATCCATTCTCTGACTGGTCTTTTGTATTTCCTTTTCATTTGCTTAACCTTACTTTTTATCTCCATATACTCTTCCTTCCTTGTATAATTTTTACAGTGTAAAAACCTTTCACATGCTAATTTTTTTTCTCCTTTGCCACTCACTTTACCACATCATACCACCAACAATTCTTCTCATCCACACTCACCCTCTTATAATCACAAACTATTACTCATTCTAACACTGCATTCCTTAATCTACTCCATACCGCTTTGATCTCACTACCTGTATGTACTCTCTTTAGCCCATCTTTCTTCCAATAGTTACTTTAATACCCCACTACCTCGTTCTTTAGTTCATTCACTTTCATTTATCTCGGACCCACTGATGTTATTCATCTTGTGTTCCACCTGTCTCTTACTCTTACTGTAGCTACTACTTAATTGATATGACATATCTGTCTCTCATCTAATAACATGCACATCCAGAAGTTTACCTATATTTATATATTAATAAATAGTCTAGCAAAATGCTGTCATTTCTCAGTTCATCATATTTCATATACTAATTTTTCGTCTTCTTGAAATAAATATTACCTATTACCAACCCTCTTTCTATATATTCATCATTTATACCAGGCCTCTTTGGGGACTAGTTTATACAAGCAACAAGGTAAGAGCCTGTTGCGGAGTACTGTAAAAAAATATTTATATAAAATAACGCTCCATATACATATAATGTCATTTTCCATGTAACAGTTCCGGGATGGAACTGAAAGCGAACATGTTTTATTCCTGTCAGTCAGGCAGTGGCCAGGACAGGAGCAGATGAGGTGTTTTTAGTTCGGTACCAGATGGGTGGTGACGGAGGTAAAGTCATCATGTTTGGGCGGTAGTTTGAGTAAGTAATTTTGGTAATTTTTTTTTTAGTGTATATGATAGGTGTTTGTGTTTAAGTGCTCTCATGTTTATTTGTAAGGCCCTAGTATGCAGAGGCTTGTTTATGCGAGAGTACTGTATGGTGTTTTGCCTGCTGGTAATTAGTCTACCGGGCAGAAGTGAAGAGGGAGTGTGTATGTCATGGAGCCTCCCTGAGCAGAGGTGCTCAGAATACAACAGTTTACAAGTTTTTTTTTTTTTTTTTTTTTTTTTTTTTTTTTTTTTTTTTTTTTTTTTTTTTTTTCTCCAACAAGTCGGCCGTCTCCCACCGTATAAAGATACACAACATATCCCTCCAAGCTGCCAATATCCTAAACCCCTCCTTTAAAGTCCAGGCATTGTACTTCCCATTTCCAGGACTCAAGTCTGGCTATGTAAAATAACCAGTTTCCCTGCATCCCTTCACTAAATACTACCCTGCTCACACTCCAACAGCTCGTCAGGTCCCAAATACCATTCGTCTCCATTCACTCCTATCTAACACGCTCATGCACACTTGCTAGAAGTCCAAGCTCCTCGCCCACAAAACCTCCTTTATCCCCTCCCTCCAACCTTTTCGAGGAAGACCCCTACCCCGCCTTCCTTCCCCTACAGATTTATATGCTCTCCATGTCATTCTACTTTGATCCATTCTCTCTAAATGACCAAACCACCTCAACAACCCCTCTTCAGCCCTCTGACTAATACTTTTATTAATTCCACACCTTCTCCTAATTTCCACACTCCGAGTTTTCTGCATAATATTTACACCACACATTGCCCTTAGACAGGACATCTCCATCTCCACTGCCTCCAACCGCCTCCTCGCTGCTGCATTTACAACCCAAGCTTCACACCCATACCTCGCTGCTGCATTTACAACCCAAGCTTCACACCCATATAAGAGTGTTGGTACTACAGTGGATCCCCGCATAACGATCACCTCCGAATGCGACCAATTATGTAAGTGTATTTATGTAAGTGCGTTTGTACATGTATGTTTGGGGGTCTGAAATGGACTAATCTACTTCACAATATTCCTTATGGGAACAAATTCGGTCAGTACTGGCACCTAAACATACTTCTGGAGTGAAAAAATATCGTTAACCGGGGGTCCACTGTACTATACTTTCATACATTCCGTTTTTTGTCTCCATAGATAACGTTTTTTGTCTCCACATATGCCTCAACGCATCACTTATCTTTTTTCCCTCATCAGTTCTATGATTAACTTCATCCTTCATAAATCCATCCACCGACACGTCAACTCCCAAATATCTGAAAACATTCACTTCTTCCATACTCCTCCTCCCCAATTTGATATCCAATTTTTCTTTATCTAAATTATTTGATACCCTCATCACCTTACTCTTTTCTATGTTCACTTTCAACTTTCTACCCTTACACACACTCCGAAACTCGTCCACTAACCTTTGCCATTTTACTTTAGAATCTCCTATAAGCACAGTATCATCAGCAAAAAGCAACTGTGTCAATTCCCATTTTGTATTTAATTCCCCATAATTTAATCCCACCCCTCTCCTGAACACCCTAGCATTTACTTCTTTTACAACCCCATCTATAAATATATTAAACAACCATGGTGACATTATACATCCCTGTCTAAGACCCACTTTTACCGGGAAGTAGTCTCCCTCTCTACTACACACCCTAACCTGAGCCTCACTATACTCATAAAAACTCTTTACAGCATTTAGTAACTTACCACCTATTCCATATACAGTGGACCCCCGAGTTTCGTGATTAATCCATTCCAGAGAGCCCGCCGAAGGTCGAAATTCACGAAACTCGAAACCATTTTTCCCATAAGAAATAATGGAAAAAAATTAATCCGTTCCAGACACCCAAAAATATTAAAATAAAGTATTTTTTTCAAATTAAATAAAGATTTACGTAATGAAAACAATCAGAAATCAAGAACATGCATTTAAAAAAATAATAATAACATTACACTTATCTTTACTGAAGACTTATGCGTGGATGGAAGATGGGAGGAGGGGATAGGAGGAAGGTGTACACTATTGTTTGGAAGGAGAATCTCCTTCCATTAGGACTTTAGGTAGCAAGTCCTTATCTGGGGTTACTTCCCTTCTTCTTTTAATGCCACTGGGAACAACTTGAGAGTCACTGGACCCCTGTCGCACAAAATATCCGTCCAGAGGTCTTTTTCTGGCGTTTCTTTAAGATTTCCCTGAAGTGGGACACAACACTGTCATTGTATATGTTGCAGATATGGCTTGTTTCAGCTTGGTCAGGGTGATACTTTTAAACAAAACTTTGCAACTCATTCCACATTCCACACATGTCCTTAATCACTGAAGAAGGCACCTCATCCACTCCCTCTTCCTCCTCCTCTGAAGCAAGTTCCTCGGCTGTGGTCTGATGCTGTTCCAGTTGAAGCTCTTACAGTTCGTCAGTGGTTAGCTCTTCTCTGTGGTCCTCCACCAACTCTTCCACATCCCCGTCACTCACTTTATTTACCAAAGGGCTTGCACTAGCTTTCCTTGGGTCCATGATGACTTATTTAGCAGATGCAAGCACAAAAACAATGGATTATTATGAAATGTATTGTATGAACTCGCGGGGTGATGGTCACGTGTTGGTAAACAATGGCACACTGAGGGTGAATGGCGTGGGAGACTGACTTGGTGTGCGCGGTGACGAGTGGACGGGTACCGGACGGTCGCCGAAACACGTGTCTTTTCATGAAATTTGAGGCTAAATTTTTCCGAAAAAAACTTGCCGAAGGTCGAATTTCACGAAAGTCGAGGCTGCCGAAACTCAGGGGTTCACTGTACTTGCAACATCTGCCACATTGCTCCCCTATCCACTCAATCATATGCCTTTTCTAAATCCATAAATGCAAAAAACTTCCCTACCTTTATCTAAATACTGTTCACATATATGCTTCAATGTAAACACTTGAACTACACATCCCCTACCCACTCTAAAACCTCCTTGCTCATCCACAATCCTACATTCTGTCTTACCTCTAATTCTTTCAATTATAACCCTACCGTACACTTTTCCTGGTATACTCAGTAAACTTATTCCTCTATAATTTTTACAATCTCTTTTGTCACCCTTCCCTTTATATAAAGGAACTATATATGCTCTCTGCCAATCCCTAGGTACCTTCCCCTCTTTCATACATTTATTAAACAAAAATACCATTCACTCCAACACTATATCCCCCCCTGCTTTTAACATTTCTGTCATGATCCCGTCAGTTCCAGCTGCTTTACCCCCTTTCATTCTACGTAATGCCTCGCGCACCTCCCCCATACTCACATCCTGTTCTTCTTCAATCCTAAAAGATGGTATACCTCCCTGGCCAGTGCATGAAATTACCGCCTCCCTTCGTCAACATTTAAAAGTTCCTCAAAATATTCTCGCCATCTACCCAGTACCTCCATCTCCCCATCTACTACTCCCCTACTCTGTTTTTATCTGACAAACCCATTCATTCCTTAGGCTTTCTTAACTTGTTTAACTCACTCCAATTTTTTTTCTTATTTTCATTAAACTTTCTTGACAGTGCCTCTCCCACTCTATCATCTGCTCTCCTTTTGCACTCTCTCACCACTCACTTCACCTTTCTTTTACTCTCGATATACTCTACTCTTTTTATAACACTTCTGCTTTGTAAAAACTTCTCATAAGCTAACTTTTTTTCTTTTATCACACCCTTTACTTCATCATTCCACCAATCACTCCCCTTTCCTCCTGCACGCACCCTCCTATAACCACAAACTTCTGTCCCACATTCTAATATTGCATTTTTAAAACTATTCCAACCCTCTTCAACCACCCCACTACTTATACTTGCACCAGCCCACCTTTCTGCCAATAGTTGCTTATATCTCACCTGAACTTCCTCCTTCCTTAGTTTATACACTTTCACCTCCCTCTTACTTGTTGCCATTTTCCTCTTTTCCCATCTACCTCTTACTCCAACTGTAGCTACAACTAAATAATGATCCGATATATGAGTTGCCCCTCTATAAACGTGTACATCCTGGAGTCTACCCATCAACCTTTTATCCACCAATACATAATCTAACAAACTACTTTCATTACGTGCTATATCAAACCTTGTATATTTATTTATCCTCTTCTTCATAAAATATGTATTACTTATTATTACCAAACCTCTTTCTACACATAGCTCAATTAAAGGCTCCCCATTTTCATTTATCCCTGGCACCCCAAATTTACCTACTACTCTCTCCACAACATTTTTGCCCACTTTAGCATTAAAATCCTCACCCACCATTACTCTCACACTTGGTTCAAAACTCCCCATGCATTCACTCAACATTTCCCAAAATCTCTCTTTCTCTCTCTCTCTCTCTACACTTCTCTCTTCTCCAGGTACATATACACTTTTTTTTTTTTTTTTTTTTTTTCTTCAACAAGTCAGTCGTCTCCCACCGAGGCAGGGTGACCCAAAAAAGAAAGAAAATCCCCAAAAAGAAAATACTTTCATCATCATTCAACACTTTCACCTCACTCACACATTATCACTGCTTTTGCAGAGGTGCTCAGGATACAACAGTTTAGAAGCATATACGTATAAAGATACACAACATATCCCTCCAAACTGCCAATATCCCAAACCACTCCTTTAAAGTGCAGGCATTGTACTTCCCATTTCCAGGACTCAAGTCCGACTATATGAAAATAACCGGTTTCCCTGAATCCCTTCACTAAATATTACCCTGCTCACACTCCAACAGATCATCAGGTCCCAAGTATCATTTGTCTCCATTCACTCCTATCTAACACGCTCATGCACGCTTGCTGGAAGTCCAAGCCCCTCGCCCACAAAACCTCCTTTACCCCCACTTTCCAACCCTTTCGAGGACGACCCCTACCCCTCTTTCCTTCCCCTATAGATTTATATGCTTTCCATGTCATTCTACTTTGATCCATTCTCTCTAAATGACCAAACCACCTCAACAACCCCTCTTCTGCCCTCTGACTAATGCTTTTATTAACTCCACACCTTCTCCTAATTTCCACACTCCGAATTTTCTGCATAATATTTACACCACACATTGCCCTTAGACAGGACATCTCCACTGCCTCCAACCGTCTCCTCGCTGCTGCATTTACCACCCAAGCTTCACATCCATATAAGAGTGTTCGTACTACTATACTTTCATACATTCCCTTCTTTGCCTCCATAGATAACGTTTTTTGACTCCACATATACCTCAACGCACCACTCACCTTTTTTCCCTCATCAATTCTATGATTAACCTCATCCTTCATAAATCCATCTGCCGACACGTCAACTCCCAAGTATCTGAAAACATTCACTTCTTCCATACTCCTCCTCCCCAATTTGATATCCAATTTTTCTTTATTTAAATCATTTGATACCCTCATCACCTTACTCTTTTCTATGTTCACTTTCAACTTTCTACCTTTACACACATTCTCAAACTCATCCACTAACCTTTGCAATTTTTCTTTAGAATCTCCCATAAGCACAGTATCATCAGCAAAAAGTAACTGTGTCAATTCCCATTTTGAAATTGATTCCCCATAATTTAATCCCACCCCTCTCCCGAACACCCTAGCATTTACTTCTTTTACAACCCCATCTATAAATATATTAAACAACCATGGTGACATTACACATCCCTGTCTAAGACCTACTTTTACCGGGAAGTATTCTCCCTCTCTTCTACACACCCTAACCTGAGCCTCACTATCCTCATAAAAGCTCTTTACAGCATTTAGTAACTTACCACCTATAAACTTGCAACATCTGCCACATTGCTCCTCTATCCACTCTATCATATGCCTTGTCTAAATCTATAAATGCAATAAAAACTTCCCTACCTTTATCTAAATACTGTTCACATATATGCTTCAATGTAAACACTTGATCTACACATCCCCTACCCACTCTGAAGCCTCCTTGCTCATCCGCAATTCTACATTCTGTCTTACCTCTAATTCTTTCAATTATAACCCTACTGTATACTTTTCCTGGTATACTCAGTAAACTTATTCCTCTATAATTTTTACAATCTCTTTTGTCCCCTTTCCCTTTATATAAAGGGACTATACATGCTCTCTGCCAATCCCTAGGTACCTTCCCCTCTTTCATACATTTATTAAACAAAAGTACCAACTACTCCAACACTATATCCCCCCCTGCTTTTAACATTTCTGTCATGATCCCATCAGTTCCAGCTGCTTTACCCCCTTTCATTCTACGTAATGCCTCACGTACCTCCACCACACTTACATTCTGCTCTTCTTCACTCCTAAAAGATGGTATACCTCCCTGGCCAGTGCATGAAATTACCGCCTCCCTTTCTTCCTCAACATTTAAAAGTTCCTCAAAATATTCTCGCCATCTACCTAATACCTCCTTCTCCCCATCTACTAACTCCCCTACTCTGTTTTTAATGGAGAAATCCATACTCTCCCTAGGCTTTCTTAACTTGTTTAACTCACTCCAAAATTTTTTCTTATTTTCATTAAAATTTCTTGACAGTGCCTCTCCCACTCTTTCATCTGCTCTCCTTACGCACTCTCTCACCACTCTCTTCACCTTTCTTTTACTCTCCATATACTCTGCTCTTCTTAAAACACTTCTGCTTTGTAAAAACCTCTCGTAAGCTACCTTTTTCTCTTTTATCACACCCTTTACTTCATCATTCCACCAATCACTCCTCTTTCCTCCTGCCCCCACCCTCCTATAACCACAAACTTCTGCCCCACATTCTCATACTGTATTTTTAAAACTATTCCAACCCTCTTCAACCCCCCCACTACTCATCTTTGCACTAGTCCACCTTTCTGCCAATAGTCGCTTATATCTCGCCCGAACTTCCTCCTCCCTTAGTTTATACACTTTCACCTCCCTCTTACTTGTTGTTGCCACCTTCCTCTTTTCCCATCTACCTTTTACTCTAACTGTAGCTACAACTAAATAATGATCTGATATATCAGTTGCCCCTCTATAAACATGTACATCCTGGAGCCTACCCATCAACCTTTTATCCACCAATACATAATCTAACAAACTACTTTCATTACGTGCTACATCATACCTTGTATATTTATTTATCCTCTTTTTCATAAAATATGTATTACTTATTACCAAATTTCTTTCTACACATAGCTCAATTAAAGGCTCCCCATTTACATTTACCCCTGGCACCCCAGATTTACCTACTACTCCCTCCATAACATTTTTACCCACTTTAGCATTGAAATCCCCAACCACCATTACTCTCACACTTGATTCAAAACTCCCCATGCATTCACTCAACATTTCCCAGAATCTCTCTCTCTCCTCTACACTTCTCTCTTCTCCAGGTGCATACACGCTTACTATAACCCACTTTTCACATCCAATCTTTATTTTACTCCACATAATCCTTGAACTTATGCATTTGTAGTCCCTCTTTTCCTGCCATAGCTTATCCTTCAACATTATTGCTACTCCTTTAGCTCTAACTCTATTTGAAACCCCTGACCTAATCCCATTTATTCCTCTCCATTGAAACTCTCCCACCCCCTTCAGCTTTGTTTCACTTAAAGCCAGGACATCCAGCTTCTTCTCATTCATAACATCCACAATCATCTCTTTCTTATCATTTGCACAACATCCACACACATTCAGACTTCCCACTTTGACAATTTTCTTCTTCTTATTCTTTTTAGTAATCTTTACAGGAAAAGGGGTTACTAGCCCATTGTTCCCGGCATTTTAGTTGACTTTTACAACACGCATGGCTTACGGAGGAAAGATTCTTATTCCACTTCCCCATGGATATAAAAGGAAAAGTAATAAGACCAAGAACTATTAAGATAAAATCAAAGAAAACTCAGATGAGTGTGTATAAATAAACGTGTACATGTATGTGTAGTGTGACCTAAGTGTAAGTAGAAGTAGCAAGACGTACCTGTAATCTTGCATGTTTATGAGACAGACAAAAGACACCAGCAATCCTACCATCATGTAAAACAATTACAGGCTTTCATTTTACACTCACTTGGCAGGACGGTAGTACCTCCCTGGGTGGTTGCTGTCTAC
This sequence comes from Cherax quadricarinatus, assembly GCF_038502225.1. Lineage (NCBI taxonomy): Eukaryota > Metazoa > Arthropoda > Malacostraca > Decapoda > Parastacidae > Cherax > Cherax quadricarinatus. The sequence goes on from NC_091335.1 coordinate 3,986,697, forward strand.
CAACCTACTACTGTATAACCCACTTTTCACATCCAACCTCTATTTTACTCCACATAATCCTTGAATTAATACAGTTCTAGTCCCTCTTTTCCTGCTATAGCCTATCCTTCAACATTATTGCTACTCCTTTAGCTCTAACTCTATTTGAAACCCCTAACCTAATCCCATTTATTCCTCTCCACTGAAACTCTCCCTTCTCATTCATAACATCCACAATCATCTCTTTCTTATCATTTGCACAACTTCCATGCACATTCAGACTTCCCACTTTGACAATTCTCTTCTTATTCTTTTTAGTAGTTATTACAGGAAAAGGGGTTACTAGCCCATTGTTCCCGGCATTTTAGTTGACTTTTACAACACTTACAGAGGAAAGATTCTTATTCCACTTTCCCATAGATATAAAAGGAAAAGTAATAAGACCAAGAACTATTAAGATAAAATCAAAGAAAACTCAGATGAGTGTGTATAAATAAACACGTACATGTATGTGTAGTGTGACCTAAGTGTAAGTGAAAGTAGCAAGATGTACCTGTAATCTTGCATATTTATGAGACAGACAAAAGACACCAGCAATCCTACCATCATGTAAAACAATTACAGGCTTTTGTTTTACACTCACTTGGCAGGACAGTAGTACCTCCCTGGGTGGTTGCTGTCTACCAACCATGGGGAAGTGGAACAGAATTCTTCCTCCGTAACCCATGCGTGTTGTAAGAGGCGACTAAAATGCCGGGAGCAAGGGGCTATTAACCCCTTCTCCTGTACAGATTACTAAATTTTAAAAGAAAAACTTTCGTTTTTCTTTTTAAATTTAGTAATTTGTTCAGGAGAAGGGGTTAATAGCCCCAAAAAGAAAATCTTTCGTTTTTCTTTTTGGGCCACCCTGCCTTGGTGGGATACAGCCAGATTGTTGAAAAAAAAAGTATATATTTATACATATATATATATTTTTTTTAACAAGTCGGCCATCTCCCACTGAGGCAGGGTGGCCCAAAAAGAAAGAAAATCCCCAAAAAGAAAATACTTTCATCATCATTCAACATTTTCACCTCACTCACACATAATCACCATTTTTGCAGAGGTGCTCAGAATACAACAGTTTAGAAGCATATACGTATGAAGATACACAACATATCCCTCTAAACTGCCAATATCCCAAACCCCTCCTTTATATATAGATAAGTTTTTGTCCTTCAATCCTAATAATAATTAATATTGTTTAATATATGAGTACATGCTGGCCCAAGGTTTATGTTTTCAGAGTAATTTTATAACCCCTAGACAGCAGTGTGAGCAGGCTTTAGGAGCCAGGAACGTTTTATTTAAGTTACGACATCGAAGTCCGTAACAGAGCCCAAGCAGTCTTCAGTATGTGAGAAGACAGTATGGTTTGTCTTATCTGTTAGCAATACAGTATATTAAGTATTTAAGAATTTATAATTACCCAGTAAGCTGCTAGGTTTGATAATCATCATTAGTAGAATGTTCTTCTGCAGTACTGGTGCTCAGCTAGGCCTGCCAGCTAATTACTATTGCCCACACCAGGCTAAATTGCCTTTCCACTCATGAGCAAGTGAAAACATGTTGCTGTAAATGCTGGTGCCACATACTACGGGTTATTACTTAAATAATGTCTAGTTTGTAAGTCATTAATTCATAAGATACATTTCAGGGCCTCCCCTGATTTCCTTGTATTTACTCTTGATTTGTGCAAGACAGTATTTTTAATAAATTAACAATAGATGTATTTCAAGAGTGCAGTATCCCCCATTCAGTAGAGGCACATCTGTACACAACAGTATAGTACTTGTTTTAACATGGAGATGATCAGATTATTATGTAAAGGATTGTAAATCACAATAAACATTAATATGCCATTGTTGTGATTGATTCCATGCATTTATCACACATTAAAATTGTATTTTTTTATATTAGGTATTATACATCAATCCAAATGCTTGTAATCCTACTGGAGTGTCCTGCACTGAGGAACGACGTCGGGAGATTTATAAAATTGCATCAGAATATAATCTCATCATTCTTGAAGATGACCCATATTATTTTGTACAGTTTGGAGGTATGAAGGTAAGCTATACAATAATTAAAAGGTTATTTTCCAAGACAATAAATTAGGTTACAAAGGCAGGTTTACAGTGATTATTTCTTCAGTGGAAAAGCCCTTACCTATGTAGTGTATTTTAGGCTTATAAAAGCTAGAGCCAATATTAATGATAAACAATGGAAAAAAATATATTGCACCAACTGAATGTATGTATATAAAGGATTGGATGTGTAACACATACAAAAATATTTATACAACATTTAAGGTCAGTTCAAAAAGATTAAAAAAGTAATAATGAGATAATGTTGTAATACTGTATACTAGTGCCTGTGCTCTGAAGGATGGGCAGGGATATTACTGTTTGTTATAAGGTCATTGGAATTGTAATATTTGCACACTTTTGGCAATACTGATACTGAATGAATTTTTTTTTTTTTTTTTTTTGGGTCACCATACCTTGGTGGGAGACATCCACCATGGTAAAAAAAATAAAAAAGCAAAATTATTGATTTCTAAGTTTTGTGATGGTTGATGTACAAGTTGTTATGAACATGAGGAGATAAGCGAATTTCTCGTGTATTTATTTATTTGTAACTACAGAGCAGAGCTAAGGTCGTGGTGTCCTGTCATTGGTATTTGGTTTATCAGATACTGTAATTTGTGAAACTTTCCAGTGGTTGTAGGGACTTCCTACATCCTTTTCTTATTTATACCTTTTTGTAGTAGTAGGATTAATTTTTGTTCTGATTGTACAGTGTGTACTCACCTATTTGTACTCACCTATTTGTGGTTGCAGGGGTCGAGTCCTAGCTCCTGGCCCCGCCTCTTCACCGGTTGCTACTAGGCCCTCTCTCTCCCCGCTCCATGAGCTTTATCAAACCTCGTCTTAAAACTGTGTATGGTTCCTGCCTCCACTACGTCATTTTCTAGGCTATTCCACTGCCTTACAACTCTATGACTGAAGAAATACTTCCTACTATCTCTCTGACTCATTTGTGTCTTCAACTTCCAATTGTGGCCTCTTGTTTCTGTGTCCCCTCCCTGGAACATCCTGTCTTTGTCCACCTTGTCTATTCCACGCAGTATTTTATATGTCGTTATCATGTCTCCCCTGACCCTCCTGTCCTCCAGTGTGGTCAGGCCGATTTCCCTTAATCTTTCCTCATAGGACATTCCCCTTAGCTCTGGAACTAACCTTGTCGCAAACCTTTGTACTTTCTCTAGTTTCTTGACGTGCTTTATCAAGTGCGGGTTCCAAACAGGTGCTGCATACTCCAGTATGGGCCTGACATACACGGTGTACAGTGTCTTGAATGATTCCTTACTAAGGTATCGGAATGCTGTTCTCAGGTTTGCCAGGCGCCCATATGCTGCAGCAGTTATCTGATTGATGTGTGCTTCCGGAGACATGCTCGGTGTTATACTCACCCCAAGATCTTTCTCCTTGAGTGAGGTTTGCAGTCTTTGGCCACCTAGCCTATGCTCTGTCTGTGGTCTTCTGTGCCCCTCCCCCATCTTCATGACTTTGCATTTGGCAGGATTAAATTCGAGAAGCCATTTGCTGGACCAGGTGTCCAGTCTGTCCAGGTCTCTTTGAAGTCCTGCCTGGTCCTCATCAGATTTAATTCTCCTCATTAACTTCACATCATCTGCAAACAGGGACACTTCTGAGTCTAGCCCTTCCGTCATGTCGTTCACATATATCAAAAATAGCACTGGTCCTAGGACCGACCCCTGTGGGACCCCGCTCGTCACAGGTGCCCACTGTGATACATCATTACGTACCATGACTCGTTGTTGCCTCCCTGTCAGGTATTCTCTGATCCATTGCAGTGCCCTTCCTGTTATATGCGCCTGATGCTCTAGCTTCTGCACTAATCTCTTGTGAGGAACTGTGTCAAAGGCCTTCTTGCAGTCCAAGAAGATGCAATCAACCCACCCCTCTCTCTCTTGTCTTACTTCTGTTATTTTATCATAAAACTCCAGAAGGTTTGTGACACAGGATTTGCCTTCCGTGAATCCGTGCTGGTTGGCATTTATACTCCTGTTCCGTTCCAGGTGCTCCACCACTCTCCTCCTGATAATCTTCTCCATAATTTTGCATACTATACACGTCAATGACACAGGTCTATAGTTTAGTGCCTCTTTTCTGTCTCCTTTTTTAAAAATGGGAACTACATTTGCCGTCTTCCATACCTCAGGTAGTTGCCCAGTTTCCAGGGATGTGTTGAAGATTGTGGTAAGTGGCACGCACAACATATCTGCTCCCTCTCTAAGGACCCACGGGGAGATGTTGTCTGGTCCCATTGCCTTTGAGGTATCGATGTCCCTTAGCAGTTTCTTCACCTCCTCCTCATCTGTATGTATGTCGTCCAACACTTGTTGGTGTATTCCTTGCTGGTGTCCCCGTCTGGTCTGTCCCCCCAGAGTGCTTCCTGTCTCTACTGTAAATACTTCCTTAAATCTCTTGTTTAGCTCCTCACATACCTCTTGATCGTTTCTTGTGAGTTCTCCACCTTCTTTCCTCAGCCTTATCACCTGGTCCTTGACTGTTGTCTTCCTCCTAATGTGGCTATACAGCAGTTTCGGGTCAGATTTGACTTTCGATGCTATGTCGTTTTCATACTGTCGCTGGGCCTCCCTCCTTATCTGTGCATACTCGTTTCTGGCTCTTCTACTAATCTCCTTGTTTTCCTGGGTCCTATGCCTCCTGTACCTTTTCCATTCTCTGTTGCACTTAGTTTTTGCCTCCCTACACCTTCGGGTAAACCAAGGACTCGTTTTGGTCTTCCTATTATTTCCGTTTCCCTTGGGAACAAAACTTTCCTCTGCCTCCTTGCACTTTGTTGCCACATATTCCATCATCTCGTTTACTGATTTTCCTACCATTTCTCTGTCCCACTGAACCTCCTGCAGGAAGTTTCTCATACCTGTGTAGTCCCCCCTTTTATAGTTTGGCCTGTCCCCTTCAGTTCCTGTTACCTTCTCCACTTGTAACTCTACTATATAGTCAAAACTCAGAACCACATGATCGCTAACTCCAAGGGGCCTCTCATAAGTGATGTCCTCAATGTCTGAACTGCTCAGGGTGAACACAAGATCCAGTCTTGCTGGCTCATCCTCCCCTCTCTCTCTGGTTGTGTCCCTGACATGTTGATGCATGAGGTTTCCAAGTACCACATCCATCATCTTGGCTCTCCATGTTTCGGGACCCCCATGTGGCTCCAGGTTTTCCCAGTCGATCTCCCTGTGGTTGAAATCGCCCATTACCAGTAACTTTGCTCTGCTCGAGTGAGCTCTTCTTGCCACCTCAGCCAGTGTGTCCACCATCACCCTGTTGTTTTCTTCGTACTCCTCTCTTGGCCTCCTGCAGTTCTGTGGTGGGTTATACATCACTCCAATGACTACTTTATGTTCTCCGGACTGAATTGTACCTACAATGTAGTCTCTTTCTCCAATCATGGCCATGCCTTCCATTTCCTCAAATCCCCATCGGTGTTTTATGAGCAGTGCAACCCCTCCTCCCCCTCTACTCCTTCTATCTTTCCTCAGGATCTGATATCCTGTTGGGAAGATTGTGTCTGTTATTGTCTCAGCGAGTTTTGTTTCTGTGACTGCTATGATGTCTGGGGATTTTTCACTGATTCTTTCATTCCACTCCTCATGTTTATTCATTATTCCATCCGCGTTTGTGTACCAAACCTTTAGTTTCTTTTCTATCATTGTGGTCATGCAAGAATATTGGGGTTGGGGGAGCGAGAGCCTTGGTGGGGGCCTATATGGGGCTGTGGTGTAGGTGGGGTTTGTGTTGATGGGGGTGGGGTCAGAATGCCCATAAGGGACAGCTGTTGGGGTGAGGTTTGTGATATGGGGATTGGTGGCAGAGGGAACAGTGAGTGGGTTGTAGTATAGGTTGCTCAGTTGCGTTGGGAATGTCGCGGGTGGAGTCTTTTGGTGGGAGATTCTGTGGGGTGTGTTTGCCCTACCTCCTGTGTCTGGGTCCTGCTCATTTTCATTGCTTCTCGTTCCTCCTTGCGTCTCTGTACCCTCTCTTTCAGTGTAGTCCTTTCTTCTTGTGTTCTGTCGCGGTCGAGGTATACTCTCTGGTACCCCTCTTTGTCCCTCAGTCTTGCTTTCTCTTGCAGAATCCTGGTTCGAACTGATTCTTCCTTGAAAGTTACTCTGACAGGCCGTATCCTTCCACTCGCAAACCACCCAATTCTCTGAAAATTTGTCACCTGGGTCATATTGCCCTCCCCTATTGTCTTCATGATGCCTTCAATCATTTTTTTCTCCTCCTGTTTTATTTCTTCAAAGTTGGCCCCCTTGGCTTCTTGGAGCCCGTACACAAAAACTGACCTCGCCCTTTCCTCCTCCCACTGAGTCTCCATCTGCGTCCTCTGAGGCATTTTATTTCCTTCCATTGACATGTTCTTGCCTTCAGTCCCTGTCATATCTGAAACTTCTATTCTCAGTGGACTGTCTCTCCTGACCAGCTGTCCCTTGCTACTGCAGTTGGCTGTTAGAATCTCTGCATATAGCATACCTTCATTGTCTTCGGACCTGTCGTTTGATCTTAGTGTGCTCGTCGTCTTTTCCCTGGCCCCACGTGGGTCTGATAGGGCCTTCATGTTCGGCATGTCTCCGTTGTTGCTTACCATCCCCTTGTCTGCGCCTGACTTTGAATTTCCTGATGTCACACCTGAATTGTCATTTGTCTCTCTAATTTGTTTCAGGCTTTGCAGTTTCTCTTCTAAGCACTGTATCCTAGCTTCTGCTGCTAAGACCTGTACTTCCCACTTCCTGCACTCTTCAGCTATCCGCTCCTCCATTTTCTTACCAAGCTCTACTATCTTCCTTCCCCACTCTTCCTCCCTTTTTTGGAGCTCTAGCTCCCAGTCTTTCCTCCCTGGTTCGTCCACCAGATCTCTGGGTTTCCGTCCTCTAAGGCCACCCATTTTTTTTTTTTTTTTTTTTTTTTTTTTTTATTTTTTATTACCCCAGACAGAAGGCTAGAGGAGGGAGAGGGTGTGGGGGAGAGAGAGAGAGGGTAGAAAGAGGGAGAGAGAGGAGAGAGAAAGGGTAGAAAGAGGGAGAGAGAGGAGAGAGTATGGGGGTGAGGGATAAGACCAAGGGGGAGGGAGAGAAATGTGAGGGGGGAGAGAAAGGGTAGAGAGAGGGAGAAAGAGAGGGAGAGGGAGAGGGAGAGAAAGAGAGAGAGAGGGAGAAAGGAGGGAAGAAGGCTATGAGAGAGAGAAACGCGAGGGAGGGAAAAGGTAAGAGGTCTGTGGGGGAGGCAGTCAAATTCCAAGGATCAGCTGTGTGTACTCACCTAGTTGTGGTTTCGGGGTCGAGACCCAGCTCCTGGCCCCGAGTGTGTATGTGTGCGCGCGCGTGTGTGTGTGTGTGAGCACGTCAGTTGTTTGTATGTCCCAGAAATACAATTCACTTCTGTGTATCCGTAATACTAATGAGATACCACTAACACTGAGAGTAGTTCTAATTATAATACTAGCGTGTGTTAACAAGTCATTCTTTCACCCAGTTATGTACTACCTTTTACTACATGTGTAGAGGAGGGAGAGGGTGTGGGGGAGAGAGAGAAAGGGTAGAAAGAGGGAGAGAGAGGAGAGAGAAAGGGTAGAAAGAGGGAGAGAGAGGAGAGAGTATGGGGGTGAGGGATAAGACCAAGGGGGAGAGAGAGAAATGTGAGGGGGAGAGAAAGGGTAGAGAGAGGGAGAAAGAGAGGGAGAGGGAGAGAAAGAGAGAGGGAGAAAGGAGGGAAAGAGGGTATTGAGAGGGAGAAACGCGTGGGGAGAAACGTGTGTGGGGGGGGGGAATTGCAGGAGTCAGGTCACAGCTCCTGGCTCTACCAGGTACTGTGTGGTATGATTGTATGCAAATACATATTATATGATTGTGTCTGTTTATATACTTCCATTTATTTTGTATTTTTTATTTTATTAACACATCAGCCATTTCCCACCAAGGCAGGGTGGCCTGTAAAAGAAAAACTTTCATCTTCATTCACTCCATCACTGTCTTGCCAGAGGCATGCTTACACTACAGTTGTAAAACTGCAACATTAACACCCCTCCTTCAGAGTGCCAGCACTGTACTTCCCATCTCCAGGAATCAAATCTGGCCTGCCAGTTTCCCAGAATCCCTTCATAACTGTTACCCTGCTTACACTCATTTATTTATGACTATGAAAACCATAATGCAGTATTTGGATATTTTCTGTATATGCAAGTAAGTGTTTTAGTAACACAGCACATTTTCTTTCAGGACTTTTCTCCAAGTTTTCTCAGTATGGATACTGATGGACGAGTATTAAGATTTGACTCCTTTTCTAAAATTTTGAGCTCTGGACTTAGAATAGGCTATGTCACAGGACCAAAGCCACTTATTGAAAGGATTGTACTACATGCACAGGTTTCTGTTCTACATGCTCCGGCCATGTCACAGGTCAGTGTTTAACCCTTTAACCCTTTCAGTATTGCGACCTCTGCTCGCAAATTTGCTCACAGGGTCGAAGAATTTAAAAAAAAAAATTATCTTATGAAATGATATAAATCTTTTTCCAAAGGTAATGAAACCAAAAGTATGAGATTTGATGGAAAACTTATGGAATTATGCTCTTGCAAAGTTAGCAGTCTTGGTGATATTTGCGCTTCTGCAATTTTGCCCACTTTATGCTCCATTTTTGGCAATTCCATTGTTCCAGTCAACCATTCTATTTGTTCTCATTCTATTGAATGAGTACAAAAAACTGCCCATTTACCTATTTTAACTACCCAAGTGATCAGAAATTGGTAATTTGGCCAATTTCACACAAAATTCAAAAATTGCCTATCTCAAAATAAGGTCAAGAATAAACAATGTAGACATTCCTGGTAGTAAATATACATTTTCTCTGCTCCTCAGTCATGTCTCCAGGCCCCCCTTACATTACATTACTGTAATAATTGTATAAATAATGTCATTGCATTCCTAAATGTGTATTAGACTAGCCAGTGGGATGTGTATTGGACGAACTCTGGAATATCGGCAAAAATAGAATATTTCTGCTTCTTTGAGCTCAATTTCAAGCTACTTTCAGTCCTGAAACTAATCAGTCATCTGTATTTCTGTAATATTTCTTCCACTCTATCAAATGAAACGAAGAAACCGAGAATACAACCATAAAAACCATACGAAAATACTGTACACCACAAAATTGCTGATTTAAACCAAAAAAAAGTAATTTTTTTTTCTCATTATGCACTGTGTGTTGTGACACTTTTTTTACATAATGCACACTTACCATATACATTCATTCTCTCATATCTAGGCTGAAATTTACCACTCACAGCTTATCTGAGTGAGCTGAGCTCATGTTGTTGTACTTCGGGATTGACACTGGCTTGAAAGCTGCGATACAATGGGGCCGACACTGATAAGGTTAATGTGAAATTTCTTTTTTTTTTTTTTTAGGAATTATCTATAGATGAACAAAACAGAATATTTTTTGTTTTTACACAGTTCAGTTTTATTGTCTGAGAGTACATAGTTATTGTCCTTTGGCTTATTTCTAAGCCTGGTCATATCTAAGGTATATTAGCACACTTAGACTGCCACAGTAAGAGTGAGTAAGTACAGTACCTCTTAACCCTTTCAGGGTTTCTGACATACTAGTGCGGCTTACGCACCAGGGTTTTTGATGTACTAGTACACCTAAATTCTAGCGCCCTCAAATCTAGTGAGAGAAAGCTGGTAGGCCTACATATGACAGAATGGGTCTATGTGGTCAGTGTGCGCAGTATAAAAAAATCCTGCAGAACACAGTGCGTAATGAGAAAAAAAAACTTTGACAATGTTTTTGGTTTAAAACAGCGACTTTGCACTGTATTTTCGTATGGTATTTATTGTTGTATTCTAGTTGTCCTGGTCTCATTTTATAGAATGGAAGACATATTACAGAAATTGAGATGATTTTGACTGGTTTTACATTGAAAAGTACCTTGAAATTTAGCTCAAAGTAGCAGAAATCTTTGATTTTTGCCAAAGTTCAAAAGTAAACAAATCATGCTACGCATCCAATACACGTCAACTGGTGAGTCTAATATTCTTTCACAAGTGCGCTGATATTATTTATACCATTTCTACACTAATGCAGTAGTCTGCTTAACAGTAAATCTATTTTTGTGAGAATAAAAATTCAAAGTGGAAAGCAAAAGAATGTAAGAGGGGAATGGGGACATGACTAATGAACAGAGCAAATGTTATTTTAGTGCCAGGAATGTCTTTCTTGTTTATTCTGGACCCTATTTGGAAATTGGCATCTTTTGAAATTTGTGTGAAATTGGCAAAATTGCTAAATTCTGACCACTTTATTGGATAGTTGAAATCAGTAAATAGGTGGTTTCTTGTACTCATTCGATAGAAAAAATGGAGTTCTAGCGAAATAGTTATGATTTTTGTCGACTAGTACACTGGAATTGGCCAAAAATAGGGCTCAAAGGGGGCAAAATCGCCGATGCGTAAACATCGTCGAGACCGCTAACTTCGTGAGAGCATAATTCCGTAAGTTTTCCATCAAATTTCATACTTTTGGTGTCATTATGATCAGGAATAGATTCTCTATCTTTTCATAATTTTTTTTTTTTTTTTTTTGAAAATTTGTCGACCCTGAGAACATGTCTGGGAGAGGGCCTGTCGACCCTGAAAGGGTTAAATGGTACTGTACCTATTCACTGCTGGTGAATAGGGGATGTATATGTAAGGAAACTTGCCAATAATAATTAATAATAATTAATAATAATTAATAAGATTCTAAAGAAAAATTGCAAAGGTTAGTGGATGAGTTTGGGAATGTGTGTAAAGGTAGAAAGTTGAAAGTGAATATAGAAAAGAGTAAGGTGATGAGGGTATCAAATGATTTAAATAAAGAAAAATTGGATATCAAATTGGGGAGGAGGAGTATGGAAGAAGTGAATGTTTTCAGATACTTGGGAGTTGACGTGTCGGCGGATGGATTTATGAAGGATGAGGTTAATCATAGAATTGATGAAGGAAAAAAGGTGAGTGGTGCGTTGAGGTATATGTGGAGTCAAAAAACGTTATCTATGGAGGCAAAGAAGGGAATGTATGAAAGTATAGTAGTACCAACACTCTTATATGGGTGTGAAGCTTGGGTGGTAAATGCAGCAGCGAGGAGACGGTTGGAGGCAGTGGAGATGTCCTGTTTAAGGGCAATGTGTGGTGTAAATATTATGCAGAAAATTTGGAGTGTGGAAATTAGGAAAATGTGTGGAGTTAATAAAAGTATTAGTCAGGGCAGAAGAGGGGTTGTTGAGGTGATTTGGTCATTTAGAGAGAATGGATCAAAGTAGAATGACATGGAAAGCAAATAAATCTATAGGGGAAGGAAGGCGGGGTAGGGGTCGTCCTCGAAAGGGTTGGAGAGAAGGGGTAAAGGAGGTTTTGTGGGCAAGGGGCTTGGACTTCCAGCAAGCATGCGTGAGCGTGTTAGATAGGAATGAATGGAGACGAATGGTACTTGGGACCTGATGATCTGTTGGAGTGTGTGACCAGGGTAATATTTAGTGAAGGGATTCAGGGAAACCGGTTATTTTCATATAGTCGGACTTGAGTCCTGGAAATGGGAAGTACAATGCCTGCACTTTAAAGGAGGGGTTTGGGATATTGGCAGTTTGGAGGGATATGTTGTGTATCTTTATATGTGTATGCTTCTAAACTGTTGTATTCTGAGCACCTCTGCAAAAACAGTGGTAATGTGTGAGTGAGGTGAAAGTGTTGAATGATGATGAAACTATTTTCTTTTTGGGGATTTTCTTTCTTTTTTGGGTCACCCTGCCTCGGTGGGAGACGGCCGACTTGTTGATAAAAAAAATAATAATAATAGTAATTATGCAGAGAATTTGTAGTTTTGAGACAGGATTACTAAAAGTATTAACCAGAGAGCTGAGTAGGGGTTGTAGAGGTGATTTGGACATTTAGAGAGAATGGAGCAAAATAGGATGACTTGGAGGGTGTATAAATCTGTAGTGGAGGGAAAGTGGGGTAGGAGTTGCCCTAGGAAAGGTTGGAGGGGGTAAAGGAGATTTTGTATGTGAGGGGCTTGGGCATCCAGCAGGCATTTTTTGAGTGTGCTCGATAGGAAGGACTGAGTGGAGGTGAGTAGTTTTTATGACTTGACATTCTGTTTGAGTGTGAGTAAGGTAACATTTATGAAGGGGTTCAGGGAAACCAGTTAGCTGGACTTGAGTCCTGTAGGTGGGAAGTACAGTGCCTGCACTCTGAAGGAAGGTTGGGGATATTTGCAGTTTGGAGGGGCATCTGAACTGTAGCATCAGTGTGGCTCTGGCAAGACAGTGGTTAGTGTGAGTGATGGTGAAAGTGTTTCTTCTTTTTCAGATCATTCTGCCTCGGTGGGAGATAGCCAGTGTGTTAACCCTTTGACTGTCGAAGGGCCAAATCCTGAAGTTGTTTCTGGTGTCGCAAAATATTCGAAAAAAAAAAAATTATTTTTTCTTATGAAAATGTTAAGATTATTTTTCTGATTGTTTTAGTCCCAAAAAAAAATTTTTCCCATCAGTACTTACCGAGATATAGAGTCCTGAAGTTTGCTGAAATTGATCTGCTGGCGGCAACAGCGGCGACTGCCGCTCACCCGGTAAACTTTTATTTACTTGTATTCGATGGTTTCTTGTTTTTTTCACTATTTTATTTTTTCACATAACTTTTGTGGCCTGTGAGACCAAATTATTGTGCAATGTTCAAATATACACTCGTTGAATGTAACACAATTATAGCAAAAACACTCGTATCATTATAATGTTGCTAAAACTTGTTTACACAAACAAACAATGTAAACAAATGTTTATTACGATTGCTTTATAATATATATACATATGTACAATCACTGGACACTTTATTAGAAGTGCTGCAGCTTGTGGAATTCTTTGAAACATGGGTATAAGCACAATGGTGTCTTACACTCCTCACACATAAAACGTGTGTCTCTGCGTTTTTGTTGGCGTTTTGTGGTATGTCCACAGACAAAACACCTCTTCTGAGCATTTTTCTTGGCAGTAGTAGCAGGCAGTGGTATGGGGTAGTGATCACCAGGCCTCAGACGAGAGGACATGTGTTGATAATTTCGTGGGCGCTGGTCTATTGCAGGTGTTGTTTCTTGGTACTTGAATATTATTTGTCTGATGACTGACAAACAAAATTCACCATATTTGGGTTTGTTCTTGGTCTTCAACTTATACATATTATAAGCATTCAGCATGGAAATGTCAAGAAGATGGAAAAACAGTTTTATGTACCACTTATAACTCTTGCGAACACAGTCAGCAAACCCAATCTGCATGTCACATTTGTCCACTAAGCGCATATTGAGGTTGTAATCCATCACAGCTGCAGGTTTTACAATAGGTTCTTTGGTCTCTCTATTCTGCTTGCCAGTCTCTACCATTTCGTGTCGGTGAACTGATGTCAGCAGTGTGACATCACGTTTGTCATGCCACCGAAATGCCATGATGTCATTGGCAGCAAACACCTGCACTTCACCTCTACGACTGCCAGCTTCGAACCTAGGCATATGTTTACGACTTCTACGCACTGTGCCACACACATCTGTCATGTTCACTCGCAAGAAATCACTGAGTATAGGGCTTGTGTACCAGTTGTCAGTATATAAAATATGCCCCTTACCAAGATATGGCTCCATCATTGTTCTAACCACATCACCAGAGATACCCAGTAACTTCCTGGTATCTTCCATTGTTTTACCGCCAGTGTACACAATTATATCCAAAACCAGACCAGTTTTGCAATCACACAGAACAAATAACTTTATACCAAAGCGTTTCCTCTTGCTTGGTATATACTGCTTGAATGAGAGTCTTCCTTTGAACAAAATCAAAGACTCGTCAATAACAAGCTTCCTGAAGGGATAAAAATACATACAGCACTTTTGTTTCAGGTACATAAACACACGTCTGATCTTATATAACCTGTCGCTTCTGTCAGGCCTGGTTTTGTCTGAAAAGTGTAACATACGTAACAGTAACACAAATCTATTCACTGGTATAATGTCACTGAAAGCAGGGGTTGAAATCAGGCGGTCTGTCGCCCAGTATGTGCTGACACTATGCTTATACACATGTGGCATAATCATTATTGTGGCAAAGAACAGATACATCTCTGCCACAGTTGTGTCCTTCCACTGGTGTAGGCGTGATCTTGGTGAAAGCATAGTGTTTGCCATGGTGTACTCATAGTATGTATTGCTTTCCCTGACAATAATGTCCATCAGGGGTTCATCGAAGAACAACTGAAAGCATTCCAGTTCAGTGGGATTGTTCCCAAGTGTACATGATGGCCGTATTCCACTTTGTCCTTCATCAAAGTCATGGGGATTGGGAACAAACTCGTCATCTTGATGCCAATCCCAGATGCGGTCAGCTGGTGCGTTCTGGATATTGTAATGTCGTTGTGGTTGTGCAGGTTGTGGTTGTGGTTGTGAGAGTGTGGGGTCGGCCGAAGCAGGTTGTAGTTGTGCAGAGTCAGCAGCGCGGGCACTAGCGTGGCCCGCTGCTGGTGTCACATGACTCATGGCACCGTCACTATCACCACCACCGCCTGCTGCCTCACTCACATCATTTATACCCATCGTAACAATATCGTCATCTTCACTATCAGGACGTGGTGTAGGGCCACGGGATGTGCTCCGAGATGTACTCCTTCCTCTTGGAAGAGCATATGGCACACTACCAGACCGCATGCGACGTCGTACATACTGCCGTTTCACTGGGGAATATTCACCCTCACTGTCACAACTAGAAGTGCTTTCAATAACCTTGAAATCACTATCACTATCACTTGCACTGCTCACATCTGAGTCTTGTACACGGGCAAATAGTTTCCTCTTTCGTCCTGGTACAGGTGAATATGAACGAGCCGGCCTAGCACCAGAGGTGGATGGTTGTGGGTCATCTGGGTTTTCATCACTAATTATGTTATCCTGGGTAATTTTCTCGGTCACACCCGCTTCAAAACCATGGAATTCACTTTCACTGACACTATCATCACTGTTTGAGCTATCACTTGGGAACAAAAGACCTCCAATCCGCCGAGGAGTGAGGAACTTCTTACCGCGAGGCATGGTGAAAATGGACTACCAAGATGGCGTTCCCACAATGCACCGCTGAGTCCCAGATTTTTTTCACAGGGTGCACACCGACCACTGAGACCCATTCTCTCTCGTGTAGGCCTACCAGCCCTCTCCCGCTCGATTTGAAGCCGCTAGAATTTATGCGTATAGATACGTCAAACACGGTATCTCCCATGACGTACATATACGACCGCGACAGTCAAAGGGTTAAAAAAAATATATAATAAATTATCCAAAAACATACATAATTATTACAGAGATGGGTTGAGAGTATTTTTTTTTTTTTTTAAATCCCATAATTATGTATAGTATATTGGCAGACTTTAACCCTTAATCCAAACATAGATCTACATTCATGTGCGTAATGCTCCAAACATAGATCTACGTTTTTTTACGTGCTTTTTAAGTGGGGAAAATAAAGGTCGGAGCGCTACGCGCGTGAACGTAGATCTACATTTGGACAGTTTAAGGGTTAACCAAGACAAGACTAAATAATTAAATTATACAGGTGAAGTTATAACAGTTGAAATGATGAGTTTTATACTGTAATATATAACCTAATTTTAGGTAATCTAGCATTAAAGTATTCTAAACTAGTCTATTGTTGTAGGTATTAGTGAGTGAGTTACTGCAGATTTGGGGAGTGGATGGGTTCTTGAAGCATACACAAACAGTGCAAGAGTTCTACCTCAAGCAGAGAGATGCTATGTTACAAGCTGCACACAAACACCTTGAGGGTAAGTGGACTAGCAGTAGTAACTGTGTATTGCAAATCACTGTGCTTAGAGTAGTTCATTACAATGGTTAATAATTTTTTAAACACCCCAAGGTAGGGTGACCCCCACATATGAATATAGGGATTCAGAGACTTAGTAACTTTAAACAAGCAGTTGTGGATAGCCAACTTGGCCATTTGGATGACACTAGAGAGCATGGACATTTGTGAGTGATACTAGAGTTTGGCTGTTGACTGTGATACTAGAGAGCATGAACATTTGGAAGGTGATCCTGGAGAGCATGGCCATTTAGGGGTGTTCTGGAGATCTTGGTAATTTAAGAGCAACCCCTGAAGAGCATGGCCATTTGCTGTGACACTATAGAGCCTAGTCATTTAGGGGTGACCCAGGATAATATGGCTATTTAAGGGTAATCACAGAAAGCATGGTCATTTAAGAGGGAGTATATGTTGTGCTACTGTAGTTTTCTACAAGGTTTTGTGAACTTTATTCCAAATCCACCTACAGCACTACTATAAAATATAGTAATAGCAGTAAAGAAAATATAGAAATACAATATTTAGAATAACAATAAAATTTTGTGTAATATCAAGTATGGAGAATAACTCATTTCATACTGACATAAATTAATTTATTTTGTCTGCAGGCCTTTGCGAATGGACAGTACCTACTGGAGGAATGTTTCTCTGGCTAAAGGTCAGTAATGTGCACAACTTTTTCAGTAGTTAAAGTTAATAAATAGATTTATTTCTTATTTGACTGAATTCTTGTTATCTTCTTTCACTTTTGAGCTAAAAAATATGTTTGGCTATTAATGGAAATGTTAGAATTTTGTAAGAATAAGGTACATATATTTGTTATCTAATGTGCTTAATTGTTAATAATGTATGAAAAAAATAGTGGTTAACTTCTGAGATTATTTCCCAGAAAATTGACAAACTAACATTGCCTGGTTAAGAAATTTTGGACCATGTTATGACTGGACTGTTAAACTCACTCACTCTCATGCATGCTCACTCTCTCACTTTCTGTCTCTCCCACTCTGTCTCACTTTCACTCACTTTCTCTCGCCTTCTCATTCTCTCTCAATCTCACACTTGATTTCCGGGTAGGGTATGACAATTGGGCAGGTTTTTTTGCACCTTCCACTCAGTAAATACATACCTAAAATTAGTTTGAGCTTGTGGGGTTGCATCCTGAGGAGACCCAATTTGAAATTGCTGCTTTACTTTATTGGGTTATTCTGAATAAATAACTCTTGGGTTCGATAATCTTAAGGATGTCTTCTTTCTCTTCTTGGTGGTGAATTTGAAAATAAATATATATTTCTTGGCGGTATTTAGTAAACATAAACATTTTGTAAAATTATGAAAAATTTCACAAAGTGTTTTAATTTCAGGTACCAAAAATTTTCGACACATGGGATATGATTTTAGAGCGAGGTTTAAAGAAGGATGTTATGCTGGTGCCAGGGAAGGCTTTCATGTGTGATTCATCTCTACCCTCACAGTACATGAGAGCTGCCTTCTCAATGGTAACCCCAACAGCAATGGATAAGGTATAGTTATACTCATCCTTATTTGTACTTATACAGTGGACCCCCGACATTCGATGGCATCGACATTCGATAAATCCGACATTCGATGCATTTTAACGCAAAAATTTTGTCTCGACATTCGATGGAAAACCCGACATTCGATACGATTCGTACGAGACATGTCCACGTGTGGCCTAAACTGCCCCATGTGTGCCAGTGTTTACAAGCCAGCCAGTGTGCGCACATAAGATAAGATAAGATAAGATTTCGTTCGGATTTTTAACCCCGGAGGGTTAGCCACCCAGGATAACCCAAGAAAGTCAGTGCGTCATCGAGGACGGGTCCTTAATCTTGTCCCCCAGGATGCGACCCACACCAGTCGACTAACACCCAGGTACCTATTTACTGCTAGGTGAACATTAAGGAAACCGAAATGTTTCCATCGAACCCGGGCCCTCCGTGTGTGAAGCGGGAGCTTTAGCCACCAGGCCACCGGGCCACATTTGGTACATTCCATGTTATCCATATTATCACTGTTTTTGGTGCTTGTTTCTGCAAAATAAGTAACCATGGGCCCCCAAGAAAGCTTCTAGTGCCAACCCTTCGAGAAAACAGGTGCTAATGACTATTGAAATGGTGAAAGAGATAATTGCAAAATACGAAAGTGGAGTGCGTGTGTCTGAGTGCATGATGATTTGATAAAGAAATTGCCTGCAACTAGTGGTGATGTGAGTGAATTTAAGGCCAGCAAAGGTTGGTTTGAAAGATTTAAGAATTGTAGTGGCATACACAGTGTGGTAAGGCATGGTGAGGCTCCCAGTTCAAGTCCTAATGGAAGGGGATTACCCTTCTAAACACTAACACCATCCACACTCTCCCCTCCTCCCATCCCATCAGTCATCACCAGGTCTTCATTAAAGGTAAGTGTCAATTATTCTATTGTTATTAATCTTTTGTTATTGTTGTTATTGTAATTATTCTATTGCATTAAACTTAATATTTCATGCGGTAAATTTTTTTTTTCTATACTTTTGAGTGTCTTGCACGGATTAATTTGATTTCCATTATTTCTTATGGGTAAAATTAATTCGACTTTCGATATTTCCGACATTCGATAGCTCTCAGGAACAGATTAGTATCGAATGTCGAGGGCCCACTGTATTTCATATCTCCTAGGTAGTAGGTTGGTAGACAGCAACCGCCCAGGGAGGTACTACCATCCTGCCAAGTGAGTATAAAACGAAAGCCTGCAATTGTTTTACATAATGGTAGGATTGCTGGTGTCCTTTTTTCTTCCTCATAAACATGCAAGATTTCAGGTATGTCTTGCTACTTCTACTTACACTTATGTCACACTACACATACATGTTTTTTTTTTTTTTTCAACAAGTCAGCCGTCTCCCACCGAGGCAGGGTGACCCAAAAAAGAAAGAAAATCCCCGAAAAGAAAATACTTTCATCATCATTCAACACTTTCACCGCACTCACACATTATCACTGCTTTTGCAGAGGTGCTCAGAATACAACAGTTTAGAAGCATATACGTATAAAGATACACAACATATCCCTCCAAACTGCCAATATCCCAAACCCCTCCTTTAACCCTTTGACTGTTTCAGGCCCCTTTCTGAAACTGTCATTCTATGTCGCTAAATTTTTGAAAAAAAAATTATTTTTTCTTATGAAATGATAGAGAATCTTTTCCCGATGGTAATGACACCAAAAGTTCGAGATTTGGTCAAAAACTCATTGAATTACGCTCCCACGAAGTTAGCGGTCTCGGCGACATATGCGTATCGGCGATTTCGCTGATTTTGAGCCCTATTTTCAGCCAATTCCGTTGTTCCAGTTGACCAAACTCATAACTATTTCTTTAGAACTCCATTTTATCTATCTGCTGAGTACAAGAAACCTCCCATTTACCAATTTGGACTACCCAGTATTGTGGTCAGAAATTGGCAATTTGGCCAATTTCACGCAAACTAAAAAAGATGCCAATTTCAAAATAGGGTTCAAAATAAACAAGGTAGACATTCTTGGCACTAAAATAACATATCCTCTGTTCATTAGTCACATCTCTAGACCCCTCTGATATTATTATTGCTTTCTATTTTGATTTTTTATTCATACAAAAAAATACAAAATTTACTGTTATGCAGACTACTGCATTATTGTAAAAATGGTATAAATAATATCAGTGCACTAGTGAAAGAATATTAGACTCCCCAGTTGACGTGTATTGGACATGTGGTGTGATTTGTTTACTCCTGAACATTGGTAAAAATCGAACATTTCCGCTACTTTGAGCTGTTTCAAGGTCGTTTTCATTGTCAAAGTAATAAAAATCATCTCTATTTCTGTAATATGTTTTCCATGTTATCACCTAAGACCATGAAAACGCAAATACATCGATAAATACTATACGAAAATACACCTCAAAGTCGGCGTTTTAATCCAAAAAAACGATCAGAGTTTTTTTTTCTCATTACGCACTGTGTGCTGCAGGATTTTTTTTATGTGGTGCACACTGACCACACAGACCCATTCTCTCACATGTGGGCCTACCAGCTTTCTTCCGCTTGATTTGAAGCCGCTAGAATTATTGAGTATATATACGTCTGAAACACTGGCTCGTAAGACGTATATATACGACCAAAACAGTCAAAGGGTTAAAGTGCAGGCATTGTACTTCCCATTTCCAGGACTCAAGTCCGACTATATGAAAATAACCGGTTTCCCTGAATCCCTTCACTAAATATTACCCTGCTCACACTCCAACAGATCGTCAGGTCCGAAGTATCATTCGTCTCCATTCACTCCTATCTAACACGCTCATGCACGCTTGCTGGAAGTTCAAGCCCCTTGCCCACAAAACCTCCTTTACCCCCTCTTTCGAACCCTTTCGAGGACGACCCCTACCCCTCCTTCCTTCCCCTATAGATTTATATGCTTTCCATGTCATTCTACTTTGATCCATTCTCTCTAAATGACCAAACCACCTCAACAACCCCTCTTCTGCCCTCTGACTAATGCTTTTATTAACTCCACACCTTCTCCTAATTTCCACACTCCGAATTTTCTGCATAATATTTACACCACACATTGCCCTTAGACAGGACATCTCCACTGCCTCCAACCGTCTCCTCGCTGCTGCATTTACCACCCAAGCTTCACATCCATATAAGAGTGTTCGTACTACTATACTTTCATACATTCCCTTCTTTGCCTCCATAGATAACGTTTTTTGACTCCACATATACCTCAACGCACCACTCACCTTTTTTTCCCTCATCAATTCTATGATTAACCTCATCCTTCATAAACCCATCCGCCGACACGTCAACTCCCAAGTATCTGAAAACATTCACTTCTTCCATACTCCTCCTCCCCAATTTGATGTCCAATTTTTCTTTATCTAAATCATTTGATACCCTCATCACCTTACTCTTTTCTATGTTCACTTTCAACTTTCTACCTTTACACACATTCTCAAACTCATCCACTAACCTTTGCAATTTTTCTTTAGAATCTCCCATAAGCACAGTATCATCAGCAAAAAGTAACTGTGTCAGTTCCCATTTTGAATTTGATTCACCATAATTTAATCCCACCCCTCTCCCGAACACCCTAGCATTTACTTCTTTTACAACCCCATCTATAAATATATTAAACAACCATGGTGACATTACACATCCCTGTCTAAGACCTACTTTTACCGGGAAGTATTCTCCCTCTCTTCTACATACCCTAACCTGAGCCTCACTATCCTCATAAAAGCTCTTTACAGCATTTAGTAACTTACCACCTATTCCATATACTTGCAACATCTGCCACATTGCTCCTCTATCCACTCTATCATATGCCTTTTCTAAATCCATAAATGCAATAAAAACTTCCCTACCTTTATCTAAATACTGTTCACATATATGCTTCAATGTAAACACTTGATCTACATATCCCCTACCCACTCTGAAGCCTCCCTGCTCATCCGCAATCCTACATTCTGTCTTACCTCTAATTCTTTCAATTATAACCCTACTGTATACTTTTCCTGGTATACTCAGTAAACTTATTCCTCTATAATTTTTACAATCTCTTTTGTCCCCTTTCCCTTTATATAAAGGGACTATACATGCTCTCCGCCAATCCCTAGGTACCTTCCCCTCTTTCATACATTTATTAAACAAAAGTACCAACCACTCCAACACTATATCCCCCCCTGCTTTTAACATTTCTGTCATGATCCCATTAGTTCCAGCTGCTTTACCCCCTTTCATTCTACGTAATGCCTCACGTACCTCCACCACACTTACATTCTGCTCTTCTTCACTCCTAAAAGATGGTATACCTCCCTGGCCAGTGCATGAAATTACCGCCTCCCTTTCTTCCTCAACATTTAAAAGTTCATCAAAATATTCTCGCCATCTACCTAATACCTCCCTCTCCCCATCTACTAACTCCCCTACTCTGTTTTTAACTGACAAATCCATACTTTCCCTAGGCTTTCTTAACTTGTTTAACTCACTCCAAAATTTTTTCTTATTTTCATTAAAATTTCTTGACAGTGCCTCTCCCACTCTTTCATCTGCTCTCCTTTTGCACTCTCTCACCACTCTCTTCACCTCTCTTTTACTCTCCATATACTCTGCTCTTCTTATAACACTTCTGCTTTGTAAAAACCTCTCGTAAGCTACCTTTTTCTCTTTTATCACACCCTTTACTTCATCATTCCACCAATCGCTCCTCTTTCCTCCTGCCCCCACCCTCCTATAACCACAAACTTCTGCCCCACATTCTAATACTGCATTTTTAAAACTATTCCAACCCTCTTCAACCCCCCCCCTACTCATCTTTGCACTAGCCCACCTTTCTGCCAATAGTCGCTTATATCTCGCCCGAACTTCCTCCTCCCTTAGTTTATACACTTTCACCTCCCTCTTACTTGTTGTTGCCACCTTCCTCTTTTCCCATCTACCTCTTACTCTAACTGTAGCTACAAGCATATATATATACACACACACCCCTCTGGTTTTCTGCTATTTTCTTTCTAGTTCTTGTTCTTGTTTATTTCCTCTTATCTCCATGGGGAAGTGGAACAGAATTCTTCTTCCGTAAGCCATGCATGTTGTAAGAGGCGACTAAAATGCCGGGAGCAAGGGCTAGTAACCCCTTCTCCTGTATAAATTACTAAATTTAAAAAGAGAAACTTTTGTTTTTCTTTTTGGGCCACCCTGCCTTGGTGGGATATGGCCGGTTTGTTGAAAGAAGATTTCATATCTGTACCTAAATGTCTCCAAGGGGATGTGGAGAAGAATCCTTCCTCCGTAAGCTATGCATACTGTATAGCAGTTATTTTTTGCATCATCTGTCCCCATTTATATAAACTTTTCAATTTACCTATTTTTGATGGAGTACATGTGAGGAGTTCTATTTTTCATATATTGTATTTTTTGTTTCAGGGATTCCAAAGTCTAGCAGAACTGATTCATGAAGAAATTGCTCTACAAGAGACTAATGCATCTAACTGACTAACCATCAGTAAATAAATATAGAAAATATTATATATTAAAATACAGTTCATCTTAATTTTCAATGAAAGAAGCACTCAATTAATTTTCTAGTCTTTATTACATGGTAATATTAGCCTGATGAAAAAGGCTTGTTGGGTAAGTACTTTGCAATACAGAACTGTGCTCTATCTCTCAGATAAATACAGTTGTTTGTGCTAGAATTCATCTTATATATTTATAAAAATCAAGGTGTGAGCAATGTGATATCTGTGAAATGATTTGCTGGACTTAAATTAGACTGAAGGTGGATTGGAAGTGGAAGGCACAGTACCTGTACATTGAGGGAGGGGTGAAGATGTTGCAGTTCATTGAATTATAAAAATTGTGATGTCTGTGCACTCTTACTCTTGGCAAGACAGCTATTGAATAAGTCAGAAGTTTTTAATATGTGTTCCACAGAACTCTAATGTTCTGCAGGAACTTGATGGAGAGAGGAGGAGGAGGAGGAGGAGGAGGAGAGGGATATGATAAAATAGCATTGACTGGCAGCTAGTGGGAAAACAGTAGGAAACAGAAACCCACATTGTCAACAAGCACTAGTCTAATTGATTTGGTGATTTTTTAATTTATTAGTTTAGTTGGGTTTGCCTTGTTTAACTGAAGTTGCTGTGGGATGAAAGTGTTATTACTCTTGTATTACTATTATATGCTGGTGGATACACACTATGTTTAAATAAAACAACATTGCCATGCTCTTGCATGCATTGCTGGCTACAAACTAGTAAACTTAGTGAGGACTGAAATAATGTGAAAACGTTTTAATTCTGATGCTGCTGCTTCTATTTCTTCTACTTTGTATGTCATTATTCTAGCACATTTATCTGATGTGAAGACGATGTAATCAGTCCATCACCCTTGAAGTCGTAGATAGTTCCTGACTATGGAACTGAACTTCTCCAGGCTGAGGGACTGACAACCTCAAATTCTACATTTATCTGATGCCAGATATTCTAAGAATTTAAGCTCAATCACAAGCAAGAAATGAAAGCATGACAATGGCTATATCAGATTGTTTTACATGGAATGGTAATAAAGAGAAACCAAATAGACTGTGTTGAATGAGAACAAGTTTTGAGTACCTGTAGTCTGATTCCTGCAGAATTTTGAAGACATCTTGCAACCAAACATCCTGCCATGAAAGATAAAATTGATGAATACTGTATTTGAAAGGAAAATTTGCCAAACTTCTTGAGAAAGGAAATGCTTTGTGCAGAATGAGTGGTATAAAGCCTCATGATCTTCAACTTCCAAATGAGCTACACCTGGATATAAGTCACTTTGACTTTTTTTGGGTTATCCTAGGTTCTCTAAACATGCTGCTATGTATGACAATCTCTATAACTGTATTTGTGCATACCTGAATAAACTTACTTACAGGTGAAGCTTATACTATCACAGAAAGTGTTGAATATATGATCATAAAGAAAAATTTACAGAGAAAATGAGTGTAACACTCTGATGTATTGAGGATTTGTCGGCTTTTTGTGAAGCAGAACTAATAAGAAGAGTAAAACTGAGTCTGTTAGATTTCTAACTGCAAATGGAGGACTCCATTGATATCAGAAGTTTAGAACCATTACTTGTGTTTGCGTACTATACAGTTGCTCAACTTACAATAGTTCAACTTACGATATTTCGCCTTTGCGATGATGCAAAAACAATTACTTTGGAGATGAAACTTAATTACCCAGGATAACAGCGGCAAATCCTTAACTTGTATTAATTTATTTACTTCTCAATATTGCTACTTAGTTATAGTAATTATCTGTTTATTTACTTATTTATCGTATCGTATTAGACTTATGGTGGGTTTGTCAGAAGGTAACTGCATTGTAAGTTGAGAAGCACCTGTATACCATACATGAATTATCTGTTGAAGAAGACTATTTATTTGTAATCTTACCAAAACCATGGGTGAAATATTCAGTTTGATAAACTCTTTCATGAAGAAACATAAAATATCTTGACGTCCATGTTCCAGTGTGTGCACCAATGGAACTATATCTATAGAGGAAAAAATATCAGGTGCTGTGGCATGCATAACATTATAGCTCCACGTACTGAGCATAACCACTGTCATCTTCGTTATCATGCACTTGTGATTAAATGAATGCCACAAGAACTAAAATATGCACTTAATGAGCTTATCAAAATTGTTAATTTTATTAAGTAAGAGTAGTCATTTCCAGGATATATAGTACACTGAGACGAAGTGGGAAGTTTGCATCAAATATCTGTTTCATATCAAATTTCAGTGGCTGTCGTGTGGAAAAGTATTGGTTCAGTCTTATGAGTTGTGAGAAGAGTTAAGTCTTATTTTTTTTATCATAATGTCCTCTTGAACTATCACATAAGTGATAAATGTTGGACATAGGTGGTGGCATACTTGGGCTGATATAATTACATATCTCCACAAACTTTATAGAATTTTTTATTAACAAATGAAGTTTCCCCCTCAGTGAAAATGTCAAAATTTTGTGATACTCCTTTCTGATTTTCAGACTACATTTAGGAAATACTTTCCTCCTTTAACAGGATGATAAATGAGACACTTGTGCAATTGTTGAGTATCTTTATTTCCCTAACCAGTTTTTCTTTAACTATTAAAAATCACTACAGCAGTAACTGTAAAAGTCCTCACATTTAACTGTATTTTGCATTAAAATCTTTAATTTTATGATAAATATGCTATTTTTATGCTTTTCTTTTATAGTGTACATAGGTCAATAAAAACAGATTGCTATACTGTATATTTTTGTCAAATTGACAATTGTATATGTACATTTTATATACAGTATTATATGAAGTAGCATAAATTGTGTTGTTTTAGCATTTGCATTGTATCATTAAAATTTTACCTTTTGGTTAAGGTAGCAGGATAGGAGTGAATGGAGACGAATGGTATTTGGGACCTGACGAGCTGTTGGAGTGTGAGCAGGGTAATATTTAGTGAAGGGATTCAGGGAAACCGGTTATTTTTATATAGCCGGACTTGAGTCCTGGAAATGGGAAGTACAATGCCTGCACTCTAAAGGAGGGGTTCAGGATATTGGCAGTTTGGAGGGATATGTTGTGTATCTTCATACGTATATGCTTCTAAACTGTTGTGTTCTGAGCACCTCTGCAAAAACTGATTATGTGTGAGTGAGGTGAAAGTGTTGAATGATGATGAAAGTATTTTCTTGTTGGGGATTTTCTTTCTTTTTGGGTCACCTGCCTCGGTGGGACACGGCCGACTTGTTAAAAAAAAAAAGGTTCCTTGACTTCCAACAGATAGGAAACTTTTGTGATAAGTGGTGAATGTGTTTCCTCTTTGGGTCACCTTATCTTAGTGGAAAATAGCTACTGTGGTTAAGGAAAGAATCAAGGCTTCAATAAATTTTAATTAAAAAGAAATTCAGACAGTATCAAGCCAGTTGGTATTGTATATCTACAGTGTTTCTTGGGTAAGAGAAGACCAGAGGCACTCTACATGACTGAGAAGATACATAAATACTGATGCATTAACAGAATATTCTATAAGTTTAATAAGTTAATACACAGTTTGCCAAGGTTAGAGAATACTTGATTAGTGCTGCCTAGTGTTGGTGCCAAAACTTAGTATTTGCTATTAGCAGTTGTGGCACCTTTATTTGTACTGTCAGTAGCTCGTTACATTCAATGCAAACAGTCCATCTATGCAGAGATGTAAGCCTGTGGTTTCTTGCCTGATTTTTTTCTTATTCTTCCAACAACTTTATCAATTTTATTTCATTCACAACTTGAGACTGCTTCATTCAAGCACTTTCAAATTTTCAGTACTTGTGTAGGGCAATGGGGACCGAGTTCTTGGGACAATTGGCATGTTCATGTGCCTTATGATCAAAGCTATTGAACCCATTTCCTGCATCCTGGAATGGATTGGATAACTTCCGCACCTTCAGTGGTGTGGTTTCAAATGTTAAAAGAAATGGACAATGGAGGAGAGTAAAATTCAAATACGTAGGTGCAAATTTGATGATTTTGTGTAAAATAGTGTGTGACGTTTTTCTCATTAAATCGCATTAAAAATTTTCATTTTCTTCTGGACAACTTTAATATTTAATGGCTGATGTATCTTAAGGCCAAGATAATACCTATTAAGTTTTATTTGCATGCTGACAGTTATGCTGATGTAGTAAAATTGTAAAATCCTGGAATCGGAATTTTTGCCATAACTGGAGAATAACTCGTCTGATTGATTTCAAATTTTTACCAACGTGTGATGTCCTGAACACAAGGCTCAGAGTGCTAATGAGTGTCATAAGTGTCAGTTTGCCAGTTTTATTGAATGAATAGTGATGTTCATTTTTTATTCAATAACTCAAGAATGTTTCTTCTGATTGGCTTCAAAATATTATTGGAGATGTATTCTATAAGGATGATACCCCATGAGTTTAATCTGAGTAGGTGCAAATTTGAAAATTTACTGACATAGTTAAAAAACTTGGATTATTATTATTATTATTATAATCAAAAGGAAGCTCTACATCAATGAAAAAAAAAATTAGAATCATTATTATTATTATTATTAAAGATTCGCCGGTATTTTCTCCCGGCCCGGGCCTTTTCCAAGTGGTGGCCCGGCCTTGGCTCCCTCTTTAGGGAGTGTCTGAGACCTAAGTCTCCCATGGGAGGAGGCACAAGTACCCCCTCATCTTTGGGACCAACTCTCCCCAGGCCTAGCCACAAGCTAGGCTTCTCTGGTCTGCCATCCCCGCCCCAAGGGGGCTAATGGGAATGACAGTCTTGTGAGCTGTAAGCTCGGGCTCAGGCACCTACCCTACCCTAGAAGGGCTGGGCATGGTGTCGATGATTAGAATCATTGAAATCAGATCAATTACTGGAGAATACCATTTGTGATTGGCTTTAAACTTTTACCATTGGTGGGCTGTTAAAACGTGAAGGAAATTAGACACATGCAACACCTGGGTATATTGTAGACGTTTAGCAATCCAGTGGCTTTATTAACCCTTAAACTGTCCAAACGTAGATCTATGTTTGCACGCGTAATGCTCCGAACGTAGATCTACGTTCGATTTTACATTATGTAAAAAAAAACAGATCTACATTCGATTTTACATTATGCAAAAAAAAAATGTAGATCTACGTTTGGAGCGCTACACATGCAAATGTAGATCTACGTTTGGGCAGTTTAAGGGTTAATACAAATTCAAGGACATAATTGGAAAGTCAGTAGAACTATATACAAAAGATGAGGTAATCAGTCCCTCAGTTTTGGAGTTGGTGTGAATTATTATAATCATAACTAAGTGCTAAACCCATAAGGGTCATGCAGCGCTGCCTGGAGTGGATCCTGTAGCTTGATTGCTAGTATGCTCGTCTCACACTAAGGTTCAAAGTTCGAGCTCCCTGTACGGCTGGAAAACATTAGGACGTGTTTCCGTAAGACACCTGCTGCTCATGGTCACCCATCAGTATAAAATGGGTACCTGGGTGTTAGTCGACTGGTGTGGGTTGCATCCTGGGACAAAATTTACCTAATTTGCCCGAAATATTCTACATAACAAGCGGCTTTCCATATAGTAATGTCATCGGTATCAGCTAGGCCTATATACCTTGTACATGTAGAGTAATAATAATAATACTATCTTTTTTTACATGTACATGGTATAAAGGCCTACCTGACATCAATGACATACTACTATACAGAAAGCCGCTTGTTATGCAGAACATTTCGGGCAAATTAGGTCAGTTTTGCCCCAGGATGCGACCCACACCAGTCGACTAACACCCAGGTTCCTATTTTACTGATGGGAAACAAACAGCCGGCGCAAAGAAACGCCCAATGTTTCTATCCTCGCTGGGTATCGAACCCAGACCCTCGCCGTGTGAAGCGAGAGCTTTAACCACCAGGCGAGGGGCTTTTTATGCAGGGAATTGGAACTACTATCTACTTCAATTAAACCTAATTGCCACCCGTTCCTCAGGTGTTGTATGATCCCTTTGGGTTTGCACCTCCATGAATTTTATGTGATGTGAGCTGTATAGCCCTTGTGGTTTAGCGCTTCTTTTTGATTATAATAATATAATGCGATGTCAGGGAATTTTAAGTTAGTTTTCACTTAAATTATTATTATTATAATCAAAGGGGAAGCGCTAAACCCATAGGATTATACAGCGCCCGGGGGGCGGGGATGTGGAAGGCATTCAGTTTTCACTTAAAATGGTCTGGTGGGTGGGTTTGTGCGGCCTCAGGACCGTTGCAGCCCATCACCTCCCATTTATTTATTTATTTATTTATTAACAATATGAGCATACATACAGAGGTACAAAAAAATACAGATAAGAGCAGCATGCCAAAGCCACTTATACTATGCACAATGCTGTCATTATTAAATCTATTACTTGTCCATAAGTAACAGTGTTGGATATAAACCCAGTAAAAACAATAAAAATATCACAATACATAATGTCTGTGCCTTTCTCTGGAATATATGAAGTAACAGCTGATGACTAAGAGAGTATAAGGGATATTTTGTGATTGGTTTATTTAAGGTTGGCACGCCATACAAAGGAGTTGAGGACCAATGATGGAGCTGGACGTGAAGTAGAGTTTACAACGTTGTTCCTATTGGTGGAAAGGAATGCTTCCCGCGTTTTTCCCAGATTTTGCGGCGCCTTGAATCACTGTCAGAGCCGCCACCTTGGTGTTGGTCCTTGCTGCTTGTCTCTACTGTTTAACTGCCCTACTAACGTCTTATAATGGTTCAAAATATTCACAAGATGTGGTCCAAGATGTATGTTCTTAAAAGAGGTATGTAACATAGTTGTAATTTCACTGCAGTTTAGATTCAGGCTGTAATTATTGCTATTTGAGTCACAAAAATTCACTGATTTTTGATCAGTAACTAGAATTTCATGTAATAATCATAAGAATATAACATTATTTGTATATTGTGTAAGTAGATGATGTTGAATGACTGAGGCCCCTCAAGGAAGGTTCCTTGATGTTGGTGAGGGGCTCTTGATTTAGGGAATTGGATCTGTGCTCCAGTTCCCCGAATTAAGCCTGAATGCCTTCCACATATCCCCCCCCAGGCGCTGTATAATCCTCCGGGTTTAGCGCTTCCCCCTTGATTATAATAATAATGAATGACTGAGGAAATACTCTTGCATACTTAAAGTTAAGGTCAACGGTTGCAACAGTCGAGTTCGTTTCCTGTTGTTGCTTCCCTGTTGTTTCTCTGCATTCCTTTCCTTTTTTTTCTATTGAGGAATATTTAGAAAGCATTATCATTTGTTTATGATCAGTTTTTATTGTGTTGGCATTTTACTGTTAGGTGATAAAATTTTCTAAAAGGTGCATAAAAGCTATATTATACACCCCAACCACACATTCAGTCCCTCACTCAGGAAATCAACCCAAGTGAGGTTTCTAAATGCTACTGACAATCATGGCGCCAGATTTTTTATTATGGGGGAAGGTGGGTGGCTAGGAGATTTTTTTGAAGCATTCTTATTTTATTTGGGGAGCTGAAGCCCCCCTTGAGGCTTCTGGGTAAGGGACTCCCGATCTTTAGGAATTGTACTGGACCTTCATTGGATCAAACCTAACTTTTTTTTCTCCAGGTGCTGGATAACCCCTATGGGTTTAGCAGTTCAGTGAAATCCTAATCTGGAAATTCATTGCTAACACCAAGTAAATTTTATTTATTTTTTTTATCACACTGGCCAATTCCCACCAAGGCAGGGTGGCCCGAAAAAGAAAAACTTTCACCATCATTCACTCCATCACTGTCTTGCTAGAAGGGTGCTTTACACTACAGTTTTTAAACTGCAACATTAACACCCCTCCTTCAGAGTGCAGGCACTGTACTTCTCATCTCCAGGACTCAAGTCCGGCCTGCCGGTTTCCCTGAACCCCTTCATAAATGTTACTTTGCTCACACTCCAACAGCACGTCAAGTATTAAAAACCATTTGTCTCCATTCACTCCTATCAAACACGCTCACGCATGCCTGCTGGAAGTCCAAGCCCCTCGCACACAAAACCTTCTTTACCCCCTCTCTCCAACCTTTCCTAGGCCGACCCCTACCCCGCCTTCCTTCCACTACAGATTGATACACTCTTGAAGTCATTCTGTTTCGCTCCATTCTCTCTACATGTCCGAACCACCTCAACAACCCTTCCTCAGCCCTCTGGACAACAGTTTTGGTAATCCCGCACCTCCTCCTAACTTCCAAACTATGAATTCTCTGCATTATATTCACACCACACATTGCCCTCAGACATGACATCTCCACTGCCTCCAGCCTTCTCGCTGCAACATTCATCACCCATGCCTCACACCCATATAAGAGCGTTGGTAAAACTATACTCTCATACATTCCCCTCTTTGCCTCCAAGGACAAAGTTCTTTGTCTCCACAGACTCCTAAGTGCACCACTCACTCTTTTCCCCTCATCAATTCTATAATTCACCTCATCTTTCATAGACCCATCCGCTGACATGTCCACTCCCAAATATCTGAATACATTCACCTCCTCCGTACTCTCTCCCTCCAATCTGATATTCAATCTTTCATCACCTAATCTTTTTGTTATCCTCATAACCTTACTCTTTCCTGTATTCACCTTTAATTTTCTTCTTTTGCACACCCTACCAAATTCATCCACCAATCTCTGCAACTTCTCTTCAGAATCTCCCAAGAGCACAGTGTCATCAGCAAAGAGCAGCTGCGACAACTCCCACTTTGTGTGTGATTCTTTATCTTTTAACTCCACGCCTCTTGCCAAGACCCTCGCATTTACTTCTCTTACAACCCCATCTATAAATATATTAAACAACCACGGTGACATCACACATCCTTGTCTAAGGCCTACTTTTACTGGGAAAAAATTTCCCTCTTTCCTACATACTCTAACTTGAGCCTCACTATCCTCGTAAAAACTCTTCACTGCTTTCAGTAACCTACCTCCTACACCATACACTTGCAACATCTGCCACATTGCCCCCCTATCCACCCTGTCATACGCCTTTTCCAAATCCATAAATGCCACAAAGACCTCTTTAGCCTTATCTAAATACTGTTCACTTATGTTTCACTGTAAACACCTGGTCCACACACCCCCTACCTTTCCTAAAGCCTCCTTGTTCATCTGCTATCCTATTCTCCGTCTTACTCTTAATTCTTTCAATAATAACTCTACCATACACTTTACCAGATATACTCAGCAGACTTATCCCCCTATAATTTTTGCACTCTCTTTTATCCCCTTTGCCTTTATACAAAGGAACTATGCATGCTCTCTGCCAATCCATTGTAAATTTGTTTACAATAATAAAACTGCTTCATGAATTCCCCCTAAGGACAGTTCCTTGATGCTGCATAGGGGGAAAAGATCCAAAAATTGGGCTTGTCCTCCCCTTTCTTGGATCATACCTGATTGCCTTCCTTTCCCAAGGTACTGTATGACCCCTATAGGTTTATTGCTTCCACATAATATAATTCTTTGACCCAATCTTAATCTTACTGGATCTACCCTTTTCCTTTGATCAAATTTAATTGCCTTCTATTCCCCAGACGTGTGAACCCTATGGGTTTAGCATTGCTCACAATTATGTAATATTGCTATAAATATGAACTGTCATAGAAATGATAAAATTATAGCTGTCTGCTAACTTGACTGGTAGGAAAGGTTGCCGACAAAACAGCATTTTTGTGTATCACTCAGGAATGTGCCTTGAGAAACATTGTAGGCTAATTGTTAACATTTAATAGTAACACTTAGAATGCCTACACATAAGTGTGCTTGTGACTCACTTCGTAGAAGCCTCAGTTCATACTGAGGTGGGTTGGGTCCTTGGACAAGCGTAAATATTGGGCATATCCAAGATACTGGGATCCTCTCCAAGATACGATACTACGTGCCACAAAATGCCCTTCTCACACTATACCACTCGCTTATTTATCCATACCTCACCTATGCTATTGGTGCTTGGGGTTCAACTGCAGCAACACACCTAAAGCCAATAATAACCCAACAAAAAACCGCAGTAAGAATAATCACTAAATCCCATCCCTGGCAACACACCCCCACACTCTTCATAGATCTAAACTTACTCCCTGTTCAGTACATCCACACTTGCTACTGTGCAATCTACATCTACAGGACCTTAAATTGCAATATTAACCTTGACCTAAAACACTTTCTTGATAATTGTGACAGAACCCACAGGCATAACACCAGACACAAACATCTGACATTCCCCGTGTCCAACTAAACCTTTACAAAAATTCAATGTACGTCAAAGGCCCTAAAATCTGGAACACCCTACCTGTAAACTCTAGAACTGCAGACACATTCATCACCTTCAAAACTACCATTAGAAAACATCTTATCTCCCTGATACACCCCGTCAACTAATTACACGAATACCACCTGGTGGTTCACACTTACACTCACTCACCCATTTGACCATAAACAGAAATATCAATCTCAATCTTAAAATAATGAATCCTAACTAGTCATAAGTTGGCCTGTGATACTCCAATACTGAAATTATGTATTGTGCCAAAACAAAAGCATTCACATTGCTAAACTCACAAACTAGTATTTAGTCACTTAGCCATAATACCAACTTGCCTCACAATTTGTAATATTTTAAAGTTAAGAATTTGTCAGTTAAAAATAGGAGAGGAGAGTTATTAAATGGAGAGTTAGAGGTATTGGGAAGATGGAAGGAATATTTTGAGGAATTGTTAAATGTTGATGAAGATAGGGAAGCTGTGATTTCGTGTATAGGGCAAGGAGGAATAACATCTTGTAGGAGTGAGGAAGAGCCAGTTGTGAGTGTGGGGGAAGTTCGTGAGGCAGTAGGTAAAATGAAAGGGGGTAAGGCAGCCGGGATTGATGGGATAAAGATAGAAATGTTAAAAGCAGGTGGGGATATAGTTTTGGAGTGGTTGGTGCAATTATTTAATAAATGTATGGAAGAGGGTAAGGTACCTAGGGATTGGCAGAGAGCATGCATAGTTCCTTTGTATAAAGGCAAAGGGGATAAAAGAGAGTGCAAAAATTATAGGGGGATAAGTCTGTTGAGTGTACCTGGTAAAGTGTATGGTAGAGTTATAATTGAAAGAATTAAGAGTAAGACGGAGAATAGGATAGCAGATGAACAAGGAGGCTTTAGGAAAGGTAGGGGGTGTGTGGACCAGGTGTTTACAGTGAAACATATAAGTGAACAGTATTTAGATAAGGCTAAAGAGGTCTTTGTGGCATTTATGGATTTGGAAAAGGCGTATGACAGGGTGGATAGGGGGGCAATGTGGCAGATGTTGCAAGTGTATGGTGTAGGAGGTAGGTTACTGAAAGCAGTGAAGAGTTTTTACGAGGATAGTGAGGCTCAAGTTAGAGTATGTAGGAAAGAGGGAAATTTTTTCCCAGTAAAAGTAGGCATTAGACAAGGATGTGTGATGTCACCGTGGTTGTTTAATATATTTATAGATGGGGTTGTAAGAGAAGTAAATGCGAGGGTCTTGGCAAGAGGCGTGGAGTTAAAAGATAAAGAATCACACACAAAGTGGGAGTTGTCACAGCTGCTCTTTGCTGATGACACTGTGCTCTTGGGAGATTCTGAAGAGAAGTTGCAGAGATTGGTGGATGAATTTGGTAGGGTGTGCAAAAGAAGAAAATTAAAGGTGAATACAGGAAAGAGTAAGGTTATGAGGATAACAAAAAGATTAGGTGATGAAAGATTGAATATCAGATTGGAGGGAGAGAGTATGGAGGAGGTGAACGTATTCAGATATTTGGGAGTGGACGTGTCAGCGGATGGGTCTATGAAAGATGAGGTGAATCATAGAATTGATGAGGGAAAAAGAGTGAGTGGTGCACTTAGGAGTCTGTGGAGACAAAGAACTTTGTCCTTGGAGGCAAAGAGGGGAATGTATGAGAGTATAGTTTTACCAATGCTCTTATATGGGTGTGAAGCGTGGGTGATGAATGTTGCAGCGAGGAGAAGGCTGGAGGCAGTGGAGATGTCATGTCTGAGGGCAATGTGTGGTGTGAATATAATGCAGAGAATTCGTAGTTTGGAAGTTAGGAGGAGGTGCGGGATTACCAAAACTGTTGTCCAGAGGGCTGAGGAAGGGTTGTTGAGGTGGTTCGGACATGTAGAGAGAATGGAGCGAAACAGAATGACTTCAAGAGTGTATCAGTCTGTAGTGGAAGGAAGGCGGGGTAGGGGTCGGCCTAGGAAGGGTTGGAGGGAGGGGGTAAAGGAGGTTTTGTGTGCGAGGGGCTTGGACTTCCAGCAGGCATGCGTGAGCGTGTTTGATAGGAGTGAATGGAGACAAATGGTTTTTAATACTTGACGTGCTGTTGGAGTGTGAGCAAAGTAACATTTATGAAGGGATTCAGGGAAACCGGCAGGCCGGACTTGAGTCCTGGAGATGGGAAGTACAGTGCCTGCACTCTGAAGGAGGGGTGTTAATGTTGCAGTTTAAAAACTGTAGTGTAAAGCACCCTTCTGGCAAGACAGTGATGGAGTGAATGATGGTGAAAGTTTTTCTTTTTCGGGCCACCCTGCCTTGGTGGGAATCGGCCGGTGTGATAATAAAAAAAAAAAAATAAAAAATAATTAATCTAAGTCTGCCTGAAATGCCTAGCCATGCTAGGTGTTCTAGTGGTACTCTAATTAGTATTTTACTACATGTAAACCACACAATAACCAAATTCTGTAAACTCAGCACTGTGATCCTTATAGAGAATAAACTTTGAATTTGAATATTTCCTTACATCTGCTGTTCCTGTTCATCTAGCAATAAGTAGTGAACTTGTGGGTTGCATCCTGGGGAAGAAGAATCAAGGACCCCAATGGAAACTAGGCAGTCTGACATCCAGACTTAATTGAATTATCTTTGGCTACTCTCTCTCCTGGTTAATAAATCAAACAAAATATTCAGCATAATGAGAGAGAAATGTTCTAATTTGTGAAGTAGCATGTGTATGGTATTTTAAGATATACAGTACATGTACTACTTGATTCGGGTAGCAGCTCAACATGCGTTACAGCAGCGTTCCCACATGTTTACACACCTGCCAGTCATTACACATTAGTGATTAAGTATGAATTTATAACTATTAATTGTCTTGTGACCTGTGTGGGTAAATATCCAGATTGGTTCCTTGTGCAATTAAAGTTAATTCATTCCTGAAAATATCCAGTATTTGGTGGGTTGTATTGTTTTGTGCAAATGGTAGAAAATGTAAAGTAACCTAAGGATGAGCAAAACCCAACCTAAAATTGTTAATTTTTCCACCAGTAAATATGGAATTGGCCCTGGCATGGCATTAGAACCAAATTAATATAATTTATGCTTAACTTTAAGAATAGCAATTTGGATATTGCTTGTGGACAATTTAGGCATTTCTTATCAGGATTTTTACAATTTCCATAGTGGCTGTGGGGATCTTGTAGCCTTTAGCAGTGTTCTCATATAACAATTTAATTGTTTTTTTAATTGATACTGGCTGTTTTAGTGTAATGTGATAGTACACATTTCCATATTTGTTGAGTTACATGTTAGGAAGTATTTGTTTTATGTTTGTAGTTTTTATTGTTAAATTTACCCTGGATGCTTTTTTTTTTTTTTTTTTCTTTTTTTAACATACTGTACACTATTTTTTTAATGTATTGTATCAGATCATCCAGACAATATAAATTCTTCATTGTCCAAACACACTGCAAGTTTTGCTTTGCCTTTACACAAAAATCCCACATCACCTGTATAGTTCATCCCTTAATGCTTATGCTACATACAAGATTGTACAATGCTACATACAGGATTGTACTATGTTAGACTTGACAGGAATCAAAAATATTGCATATACAGTAATACGTCAAATATATACCCTTCCCGCAACTGATAGATGTATAATGCCATTAAACACAATTCCATTAAAACAATATAAAACTGTGTAAGTAATACAAAGTAAAAACAATTCTCTTATCCCTTCCATCTGCTAATTACAGTATACACACTGAAAATTACATTCAGTAAGAATTCAAGCAGTGTAACTAACCCCCCTCCCCCCTTAACCCTATGTCACCATATTATACAACAACTCACCATTATTCATTTAAGTTATAACTAATAACCAACATAATTTCAAACCTATGAACATATATTGAATGACAATGACAACTCTTCAAAAGTGAAAAATGCCACTTGCTATCCTGACATTACAATTGATATTAATAAAAGAGCTCAGCTTGAGAAAACCACACCATGGGTCTGCGTACTGCTCCCCCCCCCCCCCATTTCTCAGACTAATGTTTTATCACTGATTACATCATTGCTTAGTTAATCTGAAGTTAATTTTAAGCCTGCCCGTAATGCTATGCATACAAGTGGCTTTGGCATATTGCTCTTATCTGTATTTTTTTGTACCTCTGTATGTTCAAATTATTAAATAAGTAAATAAATAAATAAATCATGCCGGCAAGACACTATACCCCAGACCACACAAAGGTCCCC
The DNA here is from genome assembly GCF_038502225.1 of Cherax quadricarinatus. Taxonomy (NCBI): domain Eukaryota; kingdom Metazoa; phylum Arthropoda; class Malacostraca; order Decapoda; family Parastacidae; genus Cherax; species Cherax quadricarinatus. Next base: position 4,024,316 of record NC_091335.1, read on the forward strand.
CTCCCTCGCCCTACATTACACCCCATCACCATACACGCCAAAAAAAAAACGTACAGTCCAGTCGCCAAAAAACCTAACTCTCCCCCCCCCCTCCCCCTCCCGGGAGACCAACACCTTGGCTCCACCGAGGGATTATACCTACCTACACCTCATTACTCCTGTAACGTTTCCATCGTTAGATTCCTATACCCCAACGAAAAAGCTCCCTCCTAGCATTGCCCATACACCACTATTCCTACGTTTCGTCCTATAAACATGGCACATCAGTGCCCTGACGTGCATTGCACTCCGATATTCCTGCATACCCCATGACACGTATAGTCAAGTACCAAATATGAAACAGAACATCATACCACATCCGAGCAATCTCCCATCTCAAGACTCAAAACTCTAAGCATCGACAACCCCCCCCCCCCACTCGTCTGAGGACACCCTTGAACCAATTCCGAACCTTATGTAAACCGTCACAAAAGTATACGACATGAAACACTATTTCTGGCCACCCACACCACGCACAGGTCTGATCCTGGGCCATTCCCATAACATACAATTGTGCCTTGGACGCCAAAATCCCGTGGAGGAAGCTGTAACCAGTTTCTCTAACCCGTGGTTGTAAATGCAATTTCTTGAACCCCTGCCATATAGTCTTCCAATGATATCCTGGGAAAACCTCATCACCAATGACCTCTCCCGATGTTATACCTATATTGTCTAATTTACCTGCCCTAACTCGGTTTTGCACCACCAATAAGTACCGTAACATTGCTTCACACCTTGAGGTCTTTCCCCACCCACCATCGTCGAACCTCCCTCATCACCGCAAAACCCTTGCTCCCCTGACCCCACCCCTTGTCAAGAATTCCTGTTGTACGTATATGCTCATTAGGCGACTGTGTAGTGGTATTAGCCCCAAACCTCCCTTAGCTACGTGCGTCGTAACTATGTCCTTCCCTAACCAATGCCTACGGTAACCCCATATGAAATTCAAAGCCTTCCTCTGTAACCGCAACACATCGTCCGTCATCAGTGGATAAACCGCTGAAACAAACCATACTTTACTATACACCAGTACATTGACAACTATTACTCGTTGGTGTAATGTTACATCACCCGGCCGCCATCCTACGAATTGAGGCTGCTACCAAAATGGACGACTTAAATGCACGTGCTGCCTGTTTGTCATTGCAAAAATACACACCGCAGATCTTTATCCGCTCAACGGTTCTCTGCCCGTACTCCGTACCTAACCCCCCCCCCCCACCCAGGACTCCACCTCCAAAAGTTTGGATTTTTCTCTATTAATGCGCATGGAAGACGCATCACTAAAAAGCCTTATAACCTTATTTACGAACGCCAAACCATTCCTACTATGCACCAAGATGGTGGTATCGTCCACATAACCTAAAATCCCTACTGCTTCACCCTGCGCACAATCCTCCCCCCCTACCCCATCCATTACCAATCTATAAAAGGGGTCCTGCAAACAGGCAAACAAAAGCTGCGAGAGGGACACCCCTGACGCAGCCCCCATTCCGTGCCTATCGCGGACCCCAACCTCCCATTGACCAGGACCCGAACCTGTGCCTCCATATACGTATAACATACGCACCCACGCTACTATTTCTTGCCCGAAACCCTGCTTCAATAATATTGCTAATAATGTTTCCCTATCCACATTGTCAAAAGCCTTTTCCCAGTCTAATCCTACGACTCCTCCACTACAATCCTTCACGAAATTTTTCAGGTGTCGATGACCATCTCTCATAGATCGTCCAGGAATCCCATATTGCCCTTCCCATATTACCTTGTCCAAAACCCATTTCATCCGGTTTGCCAAAATACGAGCAAAAATCTTATAATCCGCTCCCATCAACATGATGGGCCTATATGCCTCCAAAGATTCGCGGACCTCGGCCTTTGGTACCAACACAACAACACCCAACCCCGCCTCACCGCCCATTCTACCGCTAATTTTCATTGAATTGTAAAGTCGAACCAACATGTGTTTTAAGTTCCCAATGAACTACATAAAAATCACCTAGTATCCCGTCCCAACCAGGCGATTTCCTCAGTGCCTGTCCCTGAACAGCCTTGTAAACCTCCCCCTCCAATATACAACCCTCCATATCCTCTCGATCTATGTCTCTCAAATTCGCCACTATGCCACGCAGTAAAGCTTCCCTCGCCTCTCGATTCCCCTCCCTACCCTTCCATTTTCTCGCAAACCATTGGTCTGCATAGGTCCCTATGCTCTCAGTAGTAACTAGCCTTTGTCCTTTACGATAACCACCCAAGTCATCACCGACCACTACTGACAATACTGTTGTTGCCGTACGTCTCATTCTAAAACTACGCAGAACCCCTACTGAGGGTTTATCCCCCCAAAGCACCTCCTCAATCCCCACTCGCACCCTCAAAGCCTGAAAATTATCATTCTGAATTTCCCGTAATTGACTATGAAGGCACGCTATTTCTGCGAGGTCATACCTCCCACCTGCACCATAACAATCCTGCAGCTGTCCCTCTAAATACTTTTGCTTCCCATATCTATAACACGCCTCCTACTTCCCTAACCTATAAAAACCCTGTATTGCATTTTTTGCCTTTGAATGCCACCACTCTACATCCTCTATCCCATTTCCTTCATTCCAGAATCCAACCCACCATAACCTGAAAGCTTCCAAAGCATCTACTACTCGCAACAAATTAACATTTAATTTCCAATAACTAGAAAAAACACGAATAATGCCTTCCCACTTGAGTTACCAGAACACCACGGTGGTCTGAGAAATCCAGATCAACACAATCAACCCTGCCACTACGGACTAAGCTAGTGACGTAAACCCTGTCCAGCCACGCGGCGTAACCCTTCCTACAAAAAGTGTGGTCCACATTCCACCCATCGCTACCCACAACATCCACTACACCAATCACCTGCAGAACCTCCCATAAAACCCCTAAATTACACCCCCACCGCGCGGTTCAACATCTTTTTCCCAGATCACACAATTCCAATCGCCAGCTACGACAGAAACTAAGGGTAGACCTCTGAGAAAATAAACCAAAACATCAAGTACAAAATCCTCCTTTACTTGTCTATTTGATGTCGCTGGCATATATACTCCCACGAAACCCACCTGAATGTTCCCCCATGAACCCACCACACGCACGACCCAGCCCCCTCCACCCCACTCCCACGCTACGAGCATAAAAGGGCTGGTCTCCCTTATGCCTATCTCTACCCCACCCTTCAGATTATCCGAATTTCCCACATAACATACACCCTTGCACACGTAATTCACTACCACAGCTAAAATTGTGTTCTTGAATAAAAAAGAAAACATCGACATCCAAACGGCTGAGCGATACCTCTACCCAACGCCTCTTGACCTCTGCTCTGAGGCCGTTAACATTCATCGTTATACACTTGAACTCTCCGGTTTGGTTTTCTCATTGCGTTTTCCTGTCACCTTTAACCTTGATGTGGACTTGCCACTGCTGCACCTGGCCAACTTTCCCACTCGACTTCTCCAAGGGAAGTCCCTTAATGCCCTTGGCTGCGTCAACCCACACCATTTTACAAGACCTTTGCCCTGGTGTTAAGACATTGTCCTCCACTGGTGTACTGGGCCTCTTATGTGACACTCCTTCATAATCCATAAGCCTTTCACCATCCTCCCTATGCACCTTGACATCTGTCACCACCACTGTCGTACAAGGTGTACGCCTTTCCTCATCGCCCACACGTCCCGCTATTCCATGGTCAACCACAGGCGCCGTCGCCAATGTAGGCTGTCGAGGATCCTCTGTATGTCCTCAAAACTGGGCAACACCAATAGCGTGTGCGCCTCCTCTCCCACTGGAGGCGACATGCTGTTGACACACCCAATCGCCACGATCTCCGACGCCGGAGGTAGCGTCGAGACAATCCCCTCTGCAGCATCCACTGCATCACTCCACTTCACGTCCACCGGTAAAACCTGCAGCACATCATCCACCATCGTGGGCCTCCGAAGGGCCAACTCATCCTACACCATTGCTTCTTTGGACGTAGTGTCTGTCAGGTCCGACCGTTTTCTCCCTCGTCGTTGCTCGCAAGTCGCCGCCATATGACCCGTTGCACCACAAGTCGGCACGACCGAACCTGCCCTGGGTAGGTTGCGTAGACCTGCGTCCGAAAATCCTCCAACATGACAAACGAGGGAATTGGATGTGTGTGTTATTTTCATCGAGAAAGAACCCTCGAGCATGCCAGCATAAAAGCCCTGGGACCAACACCCTACGTTGACAGCTTGTATGGTGCCATAGCACCCAAATGTCCGACGAATGCCCACCTCGTCTGCCTCGAAGGGTATATTACGTAGACGAACCCACGTATAACACGCCGAGACATCACGTAGGCACACCTCAAGACCAGTGTTGATGACAATCCGTTTTTCTTGAAAGGTGTCCACAGCTCTCGCATAAGCAGCAGACGACACAAATTTTACAAAAATTCTTGCGTTGCTGTTCAAGGAAATCCCATATAAATCCTCACTTGGGATCCCATATGTATCTCTTATTACAAGAGGCAGAATGACGTCAGCGGTGTCCTGGTATATTGCGCCTTTCAACAATTCCACACAGACAGTGTTGACTTCGCCTGCGCTCCGCCATCTTGAGAAAATCAGACTTCTCAAAACAGACACCAGAGGGCACCAGCCGCTCGCTCTGTGTCCACTCACACCAACAGCTGGGTAAGAACTGGATGCTCGTATTTGTTTATTGCAGAGAGTGCTGAACATTCTACCAGGTCAGTGCTATTTAGATATCATTACCTACCTTAATGGCTGTAGACCCTGTCTAGGTGGAAGCAAAAGTTTCTCACTCATGATCTGTTGAGACATGCTTATTCCTCTTGAAAATGTATTATTAATCAGTTGTCAAATATTCAGAATTTGTTTTCAGAAATGTTTGTACCTGTCTAATTGCAGTCTATTGATGTTTTCAAATTTATGCACCAGAAAGTTCACATATGAGAAGCATAATGTCATTTATCCAAAAGAATTAACTTGGATCATTTAAAATTTAAATTACCAGCTCACTTTTAAATATTAAAATATTTGTAATACATTCGTAGTGTCATGAATGTTCTTTATCTGAAGCATGTTAAAATACTGGATACTGCATTTCTTAGTTTTATTGGACTTTTAGTTGCCTTTTCCACTCGTGTTCATTGGTAAGAGATTTCCAATGATTCAGTACTCGGTGGGTTAATAAGTAGCGAGATTTGTCTAATAGACAAATATTTGGACTTTTCTAAAGCCAGTCAGCAATTTTCTATACAACTTTAACCCTTTGACTGTCGCGGCCGTATATATACGTCTTACGAGGTACCGTGTTTGACGTATATATACTCATAAATTCTAGCGGCTTCAGATCAAGCAGGAGAAAGCTGGTAGGCCCACATGTGAGAGAATGGGTCTGTGTGGTCAGTGTGCACCATATAAAAAAAAATCCTGGAGCATGCAGTGCATAATGAGAAAAAAAAAAACTGACCGTTTTATTAAAATGCTGACTTTGTGGTCTATTTTCGTATAGTATTTATGGTTGTATTCTCGTTTTCGTGGTCTCATTTGATAGAATGGAAAACATATAGAAATAGAGGTGATTTTGATTGATTTTACTATAAAAAGAACCTAGAAATGGAGCTCAAAGTAGGGGAAATGTTTGATTTTGCCAATGTTCAAAAGTAAACAAATGATGCCATTGTCCAATAAATGTCCAACTAGCCATTCTAATATGCAGTCATGAATGGGTTGATGTTATTTATACAATTATTACAGTAGTCTGCATAATAGTAAGTCTTCTATTTTTTGTTTGAATAAAAATTCAAAATAGAAAGCAAGAGTAATATCAGAGGGGCCTGGAGACATGACTGATGAGCAAAGAAAATGTTATTTTAGAGCCAGGAATGTCTGCATTGTTCATTCTGGACCTTATTTTGAAATTGTCATATTTTTTAGTTTTTGTGAAATTGGCCAAATTGCAAATTTCTGACCACATTATTAGGTAGTTGAAATTGGTAAATGGGCAGTTTCTTGTACTCAATCGATAGAAAAAATGGAGTTCTAAAGAAATAGCTATGAGTTTGGGTGACTGGAACAATGGAATTAGCCGAAAATAGGGCTCAAAGTGGGCGAAATCGCCGATTTGTAAACAGCACCGAGGTTGCTAACTTCGCGAGAGCATAATTCCGTCAGTATTCCATCAAATTTCGTTTTTTTTGGTGTCATTACAATCGGGAAAAGATTCTCTTATCATTTCATTAGAAAAAATAATTTTTTTTTTTTTAATTTTGCGACGCCAGGAGACACCTCAGGATTGGGGGTTGCGACAGTCAAAGGGTTAATGCCATTTATTGGATGTTACTTTTGTTTTACAGGTGGCCGGCAAGAGCCTGTTATGTTTGACAAGATAACATCACGCATCCAGAAACTTTGCTATGGTCTCAACATGGATTTCATTGATCCGGTAACTAGTTTGACTTGAACCATATAAAAGGCATATATTTGCAATACAGCCTCTCCTCAATGGCAGTTCCATTCCTAAGACCACGTCAGTAAACGAATTCATTGCTAAGTGAGGAGCATACTATAATGGTAGTGGATTTGTGTCAACCATCTTTGATAGTTTTAATGTCACCTTCGCACCATTTATAACATTTCCAGTATATTTTTAAATGTTTATACAGTAGTGTACTGTATATTGTAATAAGCAGAATAGAGGACATCAGTTCTAATATCCATTATTTAGGTATGTATACTGGTCAGAAAGCTTGTAAGTCAGTCATTGGTAAATGATCATGTTGCTAAGTGAAGAGAGGCTGTACTTTATTAAGGTGTTCATTTGAAAAAAAAATGATGAAACTGCAATGCTGTGTAATAGTATAGTTATTTTTCATTGTATTGTTTATAATTTTTTTTTTCAGCCTGCAATTACCCTGAAGGTGATTAATGGACTTTACTCTGGGGTGACAACAGTGGAGTTGGACAACCTGGCTGCAGAAACTGCAGCAACAATGACCACAAAACACCCTGACTATGCTGTGTTGGCAGCAAGGATTGCAGTGTCAAATCTTCACAAGGAAACGAAGAAATCTTTTAGTGGTATGAAGAGCTCGTGTATACACAAATTGAGCATTGTTAGGAAAAATTATTCCTATTTGTTTCCTTTACTGCTTTTATCATCTACAGCAACTATCATTGTGTAAATTACTTGTATTCCTAAAAATGTATTTAAGCTAGGAATTTTGATAATTCCCTTCAAGGGAAATGCTCTCATGCTGGTGAAGTGCTTTTGATCCAGTGAACTGGAGGTACCCTCCCTTAAATTAGACCTGGTTACCTCCCATTCCCTTGATGTATGACCCTTTGGGCTGTGCCAAATTCTTGACATGTTTCATCTGTTAGTTAATGGGATGCCTGTCCACAGAGGTGATGGATGATCTGTACAACATCAAGGACAAGAAAACAGGAATGAGGATGCCAATGATTAGTGACAAATATTTCAAGATAATTATGGACAATGCAGATAAACTGAACTCTGCCATCATCTATGATAGAGACTTTTCATACAATTACTTTGGCTTTAAGGTTGGTATTGTATCTACATTCCAGTAATCCTAATGGTTTGTCGTGAAATAAATGTCAAAAATAATGTTATGTCATCTGGCGGTATGCTCTTCCTGTTGTGTAGTGAATTTTTTCCGTAAAAAAACTGGTGCAGTAGTTTCTTTTACTCCGCCTGTGATGTGTAGTTTTCAGAGTACGTAGTTTGAATAACTCGTCAAAAGCAATTTTGAAGTTCTGTAAATCAATCTGCCTCTGCATTTTTTTCTTTGCTTTTAATTTAACCATTGAGGAGTTGTGTATTGGAACATTGACACCTGGATTTTCTTTTAGCTTTTATGATATTCAGGATATGTTGCCCCACTTTGTTTCATTATGTACAGCATAATACTAATTTTTGTGATTACATCATGGTTGCATTTGACAAATTCAAGCTTTAGCTGGACATGTATATTTGGGGTATTGCCATTTTGGTTGTTTAATGCACTGAAGAGTGGGGTGATTCGTGCAGCAAATATTTGATTTGATGCATTACAACAAATAATTATTTCTCAGACATTGGAGCGCTCATATTTGCTGAAAATTGATGGGAAAGTAGCAGAGCGTCCACAACAAATGCTGATGAGGGTAGCAGTTGGCATCCATGGGGAAGATATTGATGCAGTAATTGAAACTTACAACTTGTTATCTGAGAAATGGTTTACTCATGCCTCTCCCACCCTCTTTAATGCTGCAACATGTCGGCCACAACTATCCAGGTATTGTTTATTGCTGTACAAGACAGTTGTATTAAAGTGAATTTGATAAACTGAGGTAATTTTCTGATAATGTTTTTGTGAGATTTCCAAATTCCATTTCCTTTTGTGTGCACAAAATATTCAGCAGTAAATAATTTGAGGGTCTGTTGCTTCTCATTTTAATTTGATGAATAATAAACATTTACTCTACAGCCTTTAATCTTTATATGTATGTACGTATATACAAGTATAATTGTAGTCTTAAAATATTTTCACTAAGGCTTAAAAGGTTGAATACTATGGGATTCTTTATACAGTGGACCCCCGCATAACGATTACCTCCGAATGCGACCAATTATGTAAGTGCGTTTGTACGTGTATGTTTGGGGGTCTGAAATGGACTAATCTACTTCACAATATTCCTTATGGGAACAAATTCGGTCAGTACTGGCACCTGAACATACTTCTGGAGTGAAAAAATATCGTTAACCGGGGGTCCACTGTATTTAAATTTTTATTTTTTGGATTTATATAGTACTGCATTAACATTTTACATTTTTAGCTGCTTCTTGCTAACCATGAAGGATGACAGCATCGAGGGCATTTATGACACTTTGAAGCAGTGTGCACTCATTTCAAAATCTGCTGGAGGCATTGGTCTAAATGTGCATTGTATTAGATCAACGGGCAGCTATATTGCTGGGACTAATGGTACCTCGAATGGCCTGGTGCCCATGCTCAGAGTATACAACAATACAGGTAAAATACTTTTAAGTGGTGTTCTTCATTGACATATTGTTCATTCATACTGAAAATGGCCATTGATATGCAAATTTTCTAAATTTTTGTAACCTGTATCTGATTCAAGGTATTGTTTTTGTGCCTGCTGAACACCGCTGGGTCTTGTTGGAACTTTAATAGAGGACTTGTGCATTGTAAACAAAAGCATGAATTTGAACGTGTATGTCTATTTTTTTAATTTGCTACTATGGCAGAGTTGTTTACTGATCTTAGACAAACTATGCACTTTTCTTTGTTATATTTAGGGTGTTGGCTAATTTTTGACTTCGACATTTTGGGATAACCTATTACTAATATTAAATATTACCCTGGAAATCAATAATTGTCATTGCATTATTAATCTTTTTTATTATACTATCAAATATGGTGACCTGAACAGAATGCAGTATGCTAAAGAAGTGTTCAGTTGAACTGTAGCATTGAAATGACTGATCTACCAAGGAATTTTTTTGCCTTGAGCTCTTGTGAAGTTGTATGCTAGTCCAGTTTACTTTAAAATTACCCCAAGTTGGCTTGCAATCTGATAGTGGTGGTTCGACTTGATTGTGTATTATAATGTTAATGGTGAAATTTTTTGGGACTGCATAACCCATTGTATCTTTGGTAATCTATAGTAGGATCTGTCAGTTGAAATTTTTGTATTGAATTAATGTCTAGCTATGCTGATACTTTTCCACTGAGGTGCATTAGCTAGACTTAATGTACAGATTGATTTTGTTAATTATATAGTATAGTGTGCTATTAATCTGAATTTTCAGCACGCTATGTTGACCAGGGCGGTAACAAGAGGCCAGGTGCATTTGCTATATACTTGGAGCCCTGGCACCCAGATATCTTTGATTTCCTTGACTTGCGCAAGAATACTGGCAAAGTAAGTTATATGAATCTGTTCCCTGCTGCAGCTCTTAGTAGAGGTCTTGGTTGTTTCACATTAGTCTCTTCATTCACAGCTATTCATTTTTTCTTTCAGTAGCTTGAAACTGGTAACTGTTTCACTTCAAATGACCAGACCAATAGGTGGAAGTCTATAGGGAATGTTCAAATTAGGGGAATGTTAAGGTATTGGTATCATTGGGTATTGGCTAATTTTGATGGTACAGTATCAGTTTCAGCCTAAAATGGAGTATCACTACTGGTATTGTTCAGTATAATATGGGTAAGTACTGGCTGTTGATGGTATTAGTATCAGCTTAAAAACTGAATATCGGTATTGGCAAACAATTTGGTATCGTCCCATCACTAGTTGAATTTGCTGTAATGTAGCTTCATGTGTGAAGACAAGGTATAAATGTCCACATATAGTAGTAGAGCTCCAGATAGGTAAAAATAAATACTTAGCAAGATTATGTAGTAGGTAAATGTTAAGTGTAGGAAGGTACTACAGAACTACCAGATAAGTGAAGTAGGCCTGTTAAATATTTTACATTGGCAGGTAAATCTTGGATGCATACTTATTATACATTCCTATGTATGCATAAGTGTCATTCCTGTAATATTTCTGTTCATTTTTAGGAAGCCTTGAAGTGATTATTCTAGGAATCGTTAACATAATATGTATAGTGACATTGTCAGCATGACACTAAATTGCTTAAAATGCTTGGAGCCTATAGTGTACTTAATGTATGTAAAACTTAGTATTCTCCATTGAATCAGGTTTAATGCAGTGCTTTATGGTGAAATTTATTAGCTGAAATGTCAACATTCTACTCTTGTAATTACAGTGTATTACTCTTAATTTTGACTTAACACTGCCTATTAGTTGTATATTTAATTTTGTGTAACAGGATGAACAAAGGGCACGTGATCTGTTCTATGCCTTGTGGATCCCAGATCTTTTCATGAAACGTGTGGAGGAGAATGGAAACTGGAGCCTGATGTGTCCTCATGAATGTCCTGGATTGCATGATACTTGGGGTAAGCTTTATGAATATCTTGCATAACCTTTGTTATACATGTTAGGGTTTTTACAGGTCATGAAATCCTTGAAAATTAAATTACCTTTATAAAATTCAGGACTATGAATCTTTGACCATTTCAAAATACGAAGCATAAGTTATCACAATAATGCTAGGGTTTAAATGTGTTAATTTGAATTTTTTCTTGGTAACATTTCTATTCTGTTGGCACTGCAGTATTGGGAACTTTTTTTTAAGGATTCTTCTGCTTCTGGCTCATATTGTTAGTTTTTTTTTTTTTTTTTTTTTTTTTTTTTTTTTTTTTTTCTCTCTCTCTCTCTCTCTCTCCAACAAGTCGGCCGTCTCCCACCGAGGCAGGGTGACCCAAAAAAGAAAGAAAATCCCCAAAAAGAAAATACTTTCATCATCATTCAACACTTTCACCACACTCACACATTATCACTGTTTTTGCAGAGGTGCTCAGAATACAACAGTTTAGAAGCATACACATATAAAGATACACAACATATCCCTCCAAACTGCCAATATCCCAAACCCCTCCTTTAAAGTGCAGGCATTGTACTTCCCATTTCCAGGACTCAAGTCCGACTATATGAAAATAACCGGTTTCCCTGAATCCCTTCACTAAATATTACCCTGCTCACACACTCCAACAGATCATCAGGTCCCAAGTACCATTCATCTCCATTCATTCCTATCTAACACGCTCACGCATGCTTGCTGGAAGTCCAAGCCCCTTGCCCACAAAACCTCCTTTACCCCTTCTCTCCAACCCTTTCGAGGACGACCCCTACCCCGCCTTCCTTCCCCTATAGATTTATTTGCTTTCCATGTCATTCTACTTTGATCCATTCTCTCTAAATGACCAAACCACCTCAACAACCCCTCTTCTGCCCTCTGACTAATACTTTTATTAACTCCACACCTTTTCCTAATTTCCACACTCTGAATTTTCTGCATAATATTTACACCACACATTGCCCTTAAACAGGACATCTCCACTGCCTCCAACTGTCTCCTCGCTGCTGCATTTACCACCCAAGCTTCACACCCATGTAAGAGTGTTGGTACTACTATACTTTCATACATTCCCTTCTTTGCCTCCATAGATAACATTTTTTGACTCCATATACCTCAATGCACCACTCACCTTTTTTCCCTCATCAATTCTGATTAACCTCATCCTTCATAAATCCATCCGCCGACACGTCAACTTCCAAGTATCTGAAAACATTCACTTCTTCCATACTCCTCCTCCCCAATTTGATATCCAATTTTTCTTTATCTGAATCATTTGATACCCTCATCACCTTACTCTTTTCTATGTTTACTTTCAACTTTCTACCTTTACACACATTCCCAAACTCATCCACTAACCTTTGCAATTTTTCTTTAGAATCTCCCATAAGCACAGTATCATCAGCAAAAAGTAACTGTGTCAATTCCCATTTTGAATTTGATTCCCCAAAATTTAATCCCACCCCTCTCCCGAACACCCTAGCATTTACTTCCTTTACAACCCCATCTATAAATATATTAAACAACCATGGTGACATTACACATCCCTGTCTAAGACCTACTTTTACCGGGAAGTAGTCTCCCTCTCTTCTACACACCCTAACCTGAGCCTCACTATCCTCATAAAAACTCTTTACAGCATTTAATAACTTACCACCTATTCCATATACTTGCAACATCTGCCACATTGCTCCTCTATCCACTCTATCATATGCCTTTTCTAAATCCATAAATGCAATAAAACTTCCCTACCTTTATCTAAATACTGTTCACATATATGCTTCAATGTAAACACTTGATCTACACATCCCCTACCCACTCTGAAACCTCCTTGCTCATCCGCAATCCTACATTCTGTCTTACCTCTAATTCTTTCAATTATAACCCTACCGTACACTTTTCCTGGTATACTCAGTAAACTTATTCCTCTATAATTTTTAGTCTCTTTTGTCCCCTTTCCCTTTATATAAAGGGACTATACATGCTCTCCGCCAATCCCTAGGTACCTTCCCCTCTTTCGTACATTTATTAAACAAAAATACCAACCACTCCAACACTGTATCTCCCCTGCTTTTAACATTTCTGTCATGATCCCATCAGTTCCAGCTGCTTTACCCCCTTTCATTCTACATAATGCCTCATGTACCTCCCCCACACTTACATTCTGTTCTTCTTCACTCCTAAAAGATGGTATACCTCCCTGACCAGTGCATGAAATTGCTGCCTCTTTCTTCCTTAACATTTAAAAGTTCCTCAAAATATTCTCGCCATCAACCTAATACCTCCATCTCCCCATCTACTAACTCCCCTACTCTGTTTTTAACTGACAAATCCATACTTTCCCTAGGCTTTCTTAACTTGTTTAACTCACTCCAAAGTTTTTTCTTATTTTCATTAAAATTTCTTGACAGTGCCTCTCCCACTCTATCATCTGCTCTCCTTTTGCACTCTCTCACCACTCTTTACCTTTCTTTTACTCTCCATATACTCTGCTCTTCTTGTAACACTTCTGCTTTGTAAAAACCTCTCATAAGCTACCTTTTTCTTTTATCACACCCTTTACTTCATCATTCCACCAATCGCTCCTTTCCTCCTGCCCCCACCCTCCTATAACCACAAACTTCTGCCCCACATTCTTATACTGCATTTTTAAAACTATTCCAAGCCTCTTCAACCCCCTCACTACTCATCTTTGCACTAGCCCACCTTTCTGCCAATAGTTGCTTATATCTCACCCGAACTTCCTCCTCCCTTAGTTTATACACTTTCACCTCCCTCTTGCTTGTTGTTACCACCTTCCTCTTTTCCCATCTACCTCTTACTCTAACTGTAGCTACAACTATTGTTAGTATAATTATTTAATAGTGTGCTTATGCTATATAGTAATTAACCATATGGTCTCATGCATGTACTTTCAAATGCTTGTGTATTTTTTTTTTTTACACAATTGTGTATTCAACAGGTGAAGAGTTTGAAAAACTGTACACAAAGTATGAAAGTGAAGGTCGGTTCCGTCGTCAAGTGAAGGCCCAGCAACTGTGGTATGCTGTAATTGAATCACAGGTAAGTTTTAACCCTTTATCGGGGTGGGCCGAAATAATTCGGTATTAATTACGTGTTTTTGGCGCGTGTCATACTTCGCGCCCCGCGCAGCCAGCTTCCCGTTCTTTAGTTCCAACCAATCACAAGCCTTCCCTGAGTCTCTTCAGCTAAGTACAGTTCGCTTCTGCCGCCTTCCCATTGGTTGAGAGATCAAAATATAAACACTAGCGGCTTTGCTTCGAACACACGCGCATTTTTCCCTCCACCCTTGCTAATCTACTCTTGGATTATATATTCTACAATGTCGGTAAGTACTGATTGTTGTGTTTAGTGCTTACATGAATAGTTTAGGCATATTTTGATATATACCTAAAGTCCGTGTGAAGCATAATATGAGTGTAGCATGCAGTTGAAAAAAGTGCATGCATTTTAGTCCGAATTATTTCGGTATTGCGCGAGTTTCCGGGAATGTCCAATTTTAGTCAAATAAATATTTATAAAAAATTTTCAATTGCATATATGAACTCTGTAGTGGTCTGGATTTATACAGGAGGTTTCTATTGTCCTTCCAGTTCCATGAGAGGCTGTTTTATGGGGAGCAGTCGACCAGCAGGTCGAGGTATATCTGCGTTTCTGAAGACAGTGACTCAGAACCAGAGGTAGACGAACCAGAATTGCTGGATAGTGGTGATGAATACTTGCCAACGGATGCACAGGATGCAGAGATGTCAACTGATGATGAGGAAGAAAGGGAAGAAAGGCCAGCCAAAAAGCAGAAAGTAATGAGGAAAAAGAAAACTTTTAGGATTGAGGAATACCCGGATGAGGAAGAGATCCATGAGAATATTGCTCTTCAAGTTTCATCTGAGTGGACCGTAGATGACATTGAAAATGATCCTTTGCCGGCATATGAACATGAAAAGCCTCTTGCAATTAGGTCTCCATATGAGTATTTTCGTATGTTCGTTACTCCAGCCATGATAGATAACATAGTATATCAAACAAATTTGTATACAAGGCAACAAGACGTAAATAGTACTTTTTCAACAGATTCTGAAGAGATCATGAGGTTCATAGGTATTTTGTTGTTCATGGGTATTAATTCACTACCATCCCTCGAAGACTATTGGAAAGCTGGTTTTAGGAGCCAACAGGTTGCAGAGAGCATGGCGTCTAAGAGGTTTAGGTACCTTAGAAGTCATATTCATTTCAATGACAACACAAAAAAGGATAATGACAGATTCTACAAAGTAAGGCCTCTTTACACTGAACTAACTAATGCTTGCTTGAAAATTCCAGCTACACCCAAGCAATCTATTGATGAAGTCATGGTTGGTTTCAAGGGTAAAACTGCTGGAAACCTAAGGCAGTACATCAAAACAAAACCAGATAAGTGGGGTTTCAAACTTTTTTGTCGTGCAAGTCAAGATGGACTCATACATGATATACTCATGTATCAAGGCACAACAACTTTTGACACACATCCCATACAGCTGCCACAGGAAGAATGTAAACTTCCAATAAGTACAAAGATTGTTCTGGTACTTGCACAAACTATGAACAAGACAAACACATCAGCAATCTATGCTGACAATTTCTTTTCAAGTATGCCTTTGGTCAAGCTACTAAGAGATAAGTATAACTGCAGATACACTGGAACAGTACGTGACAATAGATGTGGTAAGCCACATCTGGTGCCTATCAAACAAATGGAAAAAAACAGTGTGGTCAGGGGCAATTTTTGCTTCAACAACAATGATGGTGTCCTTGTTGTACGATGGAAGGACACCAAAGTTGTGACTTTAGTGACAACTGATATTGGGGTCGAGCCCATGAGTCTTGTTGAGAGATACAACAAGGGTACAAAGAGGAAAGAGAAAATATCGTGCCCTGCAGTCATCAAGAACTATAATGCAAACATGGGAGGTATTGACAAAAGCAACATGTTGGTGCGTCTCTACAAAACACCAATGAAATCAAAACGTTGGTACATGCGGCTATTTGCCTATATTATTGATCTTGCTGTTGTGAATGCATGGGTGCTTTATTGCCGTGATTCTCGAGCAATAAAGCAAAAGTGTATGCAACTGAAGTATTTCAGGAATTCTATCTCTGAAATTGCAAGGTCTAAAGGACAAAACCTTAGAGGGAGCAGCCTAAGAACAACTCCAAGACCTTCACCAACTAATTCACCATGTACTTCCAATGGTGTTGGCATAGTGAAACCTGGGAGGGGAACACGTGCAGAATTGCCTGATGACAGTGTTAGGAAAGACATGACTCTAATGCACTTTCCAATGGCAGGGCAAAGGCCGTTTACTTGCAAGTATTGCAGCACCTCGAAAAAAACGGTAACATCGTCATTCGTCTGTAGTGTATGCAAAGTAAATCTGTGCATAAAGACTGATAGAAATTGTTTCACAGACTTCCATCTTGCCAATTAGCAATATAGAATCATTGGTCTTCCAAATGAATCTCAGGAATATAGGGATTGAAACTTGCATCACTTTGCAATTTGGCATTGTTGATATTTGCTTCCTTTTTATATTTTTGTAAGTATTAAAAAATGTTTTGAGAAAAGTTCCATTTATGTTTTTTATATTGTCTGTTTGTATATTAAATTTAAAAAATTGTTTTGGTGTGTTTTATTAACAATTGCAAGTTTGCAACATAGAATTTTTTAATCACTTTGTCGGGGGCGGCCTAATATTTTCGGTCTTCGGAGATTGGCAATTGCTCGAAAACTAACCATCAGAAATCAATTTATATGGGATCAGTGACCTTGTATTGAGTTACTCTATCCACCATAGGGAGTTCAGTTCGAATTTCAAATTTTCGGACCAATTGCGCGATGAAGGGTTAATATTGTAAACCAGCTAAGTACATACTATCATGCTCGTATTTCCGACGAATTGTACGTACCCCTGTATGATCTTTATAGGGGTGGTCGAGTTTGAGCAGTGTACCGAGATGGGTACCAATCCTAATGCTCCCTCCCTTCCCTACACACAAATTTCACTTTTTAGATGTGGGTTTCACATCAGCACTAGATACTGAAGAATGGGTTACATGACATCATGAATAAGGTGGTGGTTGTTTTAGGCTCCTGTTGCTAATGTTATATTTCTCAGGAAACAGGTTTGTGGTAATGGTTATTTCCAAGTCTTCATCTTTTAACTGGCTGGGAGCTTACTTTTCTTTTTTACCTCTTTTTTAGCTGCACTTTGCCATCTTCCAGTTTCATGACATATTTTTGTTAAATTCTAGTAACCATTTATCCCCACTTTAATGAAGTTTGGGGCTTTGTGCCAATTTCTTTGTTCTTATATTTGTATTCTCATCTGCAAACAAGGATAAGTTGGAAGTAACTCTGCCACCAAGTCATTAATATACACTGAGTACAGTGGGCATTCCAATACAAAACCTTGTGCAGTTTCACTAGTCAGTGTTCCTTATATTCCATACTGTAATGTGATATTTTTTCTGTTCTATTGTTAAAGTATTTCCCTATCCATGTTCATACTTTCCTTTTACCCCAACTTCTGCAATTTGCTAAGTAGCTTTTTTTAGTCTTGGAATATATAGTCTACTCGACCCTTCCCTGATGTGTGCTAATCATTTCCAAAGGTTAGTAAAGCATCACCTATTTCTGAATCTCTACTGGTGTTCTGTGAGGAATTCACACCTATGTTCATTAAGTCTTGTAATCTTTTCCAGTAATTTACATAACTCATTAGGGACATTGTTAAGCCTTGCCAACTTTAAACGTCTCTTCAGTTACCACGTTACTAATGATGGCTTCTGGTGCCAAGTCCTTTCCTTGTTAGTTATTTCAGTGTGTTGCCTGGTGGTACCATAATTCCTTGCTTATCTCTAAGATTATTTTGAGGTTTTTACTACGTGGTTTTCATTATGTGCAGTGTATTGGGTAATGGAAATGAGTGTAATTAAATTATACTATATACATGTTTGTCAAAATATGTACATTACAGGTGGAAACTGGAACTCCTTACATGCTGTATAAGGATGCTTGCAACAGAAAGAGCAATCAACAGAACCTTGGCACAATAAAGTGCTCAAATCTTTGCACAGAGATTGTTGAGTATTCGTCACCAGATGAAGTAAGTGGTGGTGTGATTGAAGGACTAACAATATTTTTCTTAAAGCAAAATTACTATATTTAGTGTGTAATGCACCTGACACATTTCAATATTTACAGCCTTATTTTTAGCTGTTGATGTATGTTTACATGCAAAATATATTTTTTCTTTCAGATTGCAGTATGCAACTTGGCTTCTATTGCTCTAAATATGTATGTCAACCCAGATAGAACTTACAACTTTGCAAAGCTGAAGGAAGTCTCAAAGGTACTAATTAAACATTTAATGTGTTAAATTTTGCACTGATGACCTGAGGGAATTTTTATTGGTAGAAATGTGTAAGAAAGATCCCACTTGTAATGAGAGAGTAATGTAACTAGTGTTGAATACTGTATGGTATATTGAAATACCGTATTATCAAAAATATTGTATGAACTTAAATTTTAAAGCTTTCCGTATTTGCATTAATTCTGCCCACAGTGTGCATGCTATATTCTTTACATTAGTGCTGTTCTCATCATGCTTTTGAAGAAATCTTATCCAGTATGTTCTCTATGGTGGAAGTAAAATTTTGCTATTTGTTAGTTTGTTCTTGCTGAATACACACGCACACACATATGAAAACTCGGAATTCGTTGCTGATACCATATAATGTATTATGTTTTCGTAGCTTGTCAGATTTGCATAGTTCAGTGCAAATTAGGGTTTAGCTGCAGGGAAAGAGTTTATTAATCGCATGTAAATTAAATTTATCTTGTTTTGGAATTACTTTATATTTAGTATGGGGAAAGTAAAAGGTTATTGTAAGAAATTAACATACTATTGGGCTTAAAAAATTAAAGTTGGCACAGCCAATATTGCTTTCTAAATACATAAAGAAGGAACACTGCAACAGGCCTACTGACCCATGCAGAGCAGGTCCCCTCTCTCCTGGATTAGCCCAATGACCCACCCAGTCTCGTCACCTCCACTCAAGGAAGGAGCACAGCACCGGACCCAGCAGCACAAGCTAGTCAGGTCCACCTCACACCCACCCACACCCACTCGTGTATTTATCTAACCTATTTTTAAAACTACACAACGTTTTAGCCTCAATAACTGTACCCGGGAATTTGTTCCACTCATCCACAACTCTATTACCAAACCAGTGCTTTCCTATATCCTTCCTGAATCTGATTTTTTTTACTTGAAACCATTGCTGCGAGTCTAGGCTGGAAATTTTCAGCACGCTATTTACATCCCCTTAGTTTATTCCTGTTTTCCATTTATACACCTCGATCATATCCCTAATTCTACGCCTTTCGAGAGAGTGCAGATTCAGGACCCTCAGTCTATCCTCATAGGGAAGATTTCTGATACGTGGGGTTATCTTTCTGTACGTTTTCCAGAGCATTTATATCCATTCTGTAGTATGGTGACCAGAACTGAGCAGCATAGTCTAAATGAGGCCTAACCAAGGATATGAAGAGTTGAACAACCTGAGGACTTCTATTATTTATACTTCTAGATATGAAGCCAAGAATTCTGTTAGCTTTACTGCGAACACTAATGCACTGTTGTCTTGGTTTTAGATTACTGCTAACCAGAACTCCTAAATCCTTTTCGTAATCAGTAGTATTAAGATCTACATTAGTTTATATGTTGCATGGTTATTTTCCTGTCCAATATTTAGAACTTTGCATTTGTCTATATTAAACTGCATCTGCCACTTCTCCGACCATTGCATGAGTCTATTCAAATCATCCTGGAGTGCTCTAGTGTCCTCATTAGAATGAATTGGATGGCCTATTTTGGTGTCGTCAGCAAATTTGCTTATGTTGCTGTTTATTCCCTCATCTATGTTTGCACATTGTTCATTAATGATTAAATGGTTTGAGAAAATGAAAGGAATCATCATGACCAAGGGCAAAAAGATGTCTGAAGTGATTGTAGGAAAGGTGAGAGTAATTTCAGAGACAGTGAGTTAGGTTATCTCAATTACTGAAAAGATAAATTTCTAGTCTGAAAGTTTAAGATATGTACACCTTACTCAGATCCAAATACTGTACTGTATGTAGTTCCAAGAAAATGCGTGTATTTAACAAGGACATGTTTAATAAGAATTTAATATTTAAAATTTCATATCAGGTGATGTGTAGCTTACTCTAATTTCTTGACAAACAGTAGGGTCACAACCAAAATTTGATTTTATAAAAATTGTGGTAAGCCCTAATTTTTTTTAAGGTTGTCACCAGAAATTTGAATAAGATTATCGATGTGAACTTCTACCCTGTGGAAGAGGCACGAATCTCAAATAACCGTCATCGCCCCATTGGCATTGGTGTTCAAGGTCTTGCTGATGCTTTCATCCTTATGAGGTAATTAGTTAGTTTATAAACATTTCATTATACTGTTTGGGAGGTTTTCCCTCTTTATGGCTGTGAAAATTACTTTATAAACAAATTTTAATACTTATTGCACATACTTTGGTCTTAAAAAAAAAAAAAAAGGTACAATAGAGAATATATAGCTCTGTAGGTGCCCGTTTGTCTAGGTCCTGGGTAATGAATGAGTGGGTACTAGTTAAGACTTGATTTGTGCATGCTCTTAAGTAACCTTCCTCATAATGACCTCTTCGGTTACATGCATCAGTTTGTCCTGGGGTGGTTGCTGGGTTGGGCCCTCAGACTAGCAACTAGGTGTATGGTGTAAAAGCTGAAGACTAGCATAGATTATTCACATGAAAAAATTGTGTAATGGTTAACACAATCGAGAGCATAGACTAGGCAAGCAAGAACATTATATAATATGGAAGGACCCAGAACAAGGTCACAGATGGCAGCTGGCCACTAGTCCATACAGTATCTAGAAATGCTTCGGTGTAACAGGCATAAAAAACATTGGAGATAGACAAAGATGGCTCCATCTGGGATTTTTTTTATTTATTTATTGTGAAGCTATGTGGTGTGTACAAACCCCACCCCTGGTATGGTTTGTTTGCAATCGTGTCATTGTGATTTCATGAGTCAGTTATGTGGTGTGTAATGGTTATAAATCTCAAGGGTGAGGGGCTCTTGATCTAAAACTTGACCTGTGCTTCCCTTGGATAGAACCTAAATGCTTGCCCAAGGTACTGGATGATCCCTATGGGTTTAGTAAAAGACGAGTGCATGGAAGAGAGATCCAAATACAGTATATAAGGAGCTGTGGATTTCATTGGAATTACTTTTTGCAGATATCCATTTGATTCTGAAGAAGCAAAGTTGCTGAACAAACAAATATTTGAAACTATTTACTATGCAGCCATGGAGGCAAGCTGTGAACTTGCTGAGAAGGAAGGCCCTTACGAAACTTACAGTGGATCCCCTGTCAGTAAAGGAGTAAGTAGAGCTTACTAAAAGAATAACACAATCACTATATTATGTTTAAATTTGTTAGTTCATGTATGAAGACTGCTTTCTACAAAAGTAAAGCAAAAACTGCAGTGATTTTAATTTTTATGATAGCCAAACTATCTCTTGGATTTCTTGAAATTTGTTCTGTAATGCTCATGTCATAAATTTAAGAGCAGTTGTAATGTCAAGAAAAGATTCCACTAGTAACCATCCTTTAAAACGGAGTCACCAATACAGTATTTGGGGTGTCTTGTTGCCAGCGAAGGAATCTTGATTGTAAAAATTGGAGTTAATTTCCCGAGATAACATGTTAACGATTCAGACGATACAATTGTATATACTGCATAAGCAATTGCTAGAATATCTTCTTTACAGATTTTCCAGTATGATATGTGGAATGTGACTCCCACAGAGCTTCATGATTGGGCCGCTCTCAAAGCCAAGGTTGCCAAATTCGGTGTCCGTAACTCTCTGCTCCTGGCTCCTATGCCTACTGCTTCCACTGCTCAGATACTTGGAAACAATGAATCTATTGAGGCATACACATCAAATAT
The DNA here is from genome assembly GCF_038502225.1 of Cherax quadricarinatus. NCBI lineage: Eukaryota > Metazoa > Arthropoda > Malacostraca > Decapoda > Parastacidae > Cherax > Cherax quadricarinatus. The sequence continues at coordinate 4,046,468 of NC_091335.1, forward strand.
ATACTCCCGAAGAGTACTTTCTGGAGAATTTCAGGTTAGTTATTCATAAAATAAAAGTTCAGATAAATTTTAATTACTTGTCAGTATTTTATTCACACCATTAGGTGATTTATAGTTTAATTTAGTCTTTAAAACATTTTCACCACCTCATTTCTTCTGTGGCTAAGTATTGAAATTACATAGTTGCCTTCATAAAGCTCTAGCTGTCCCCCCCTCATCTTGACATTTGAATAACTAGCATGAAATAATTATTTGGCATTGCTACTTCTAAACCCCATAGTTGCTTTCACTGTCAAGCTCATCCCACCTTGCCATTTGCAATGAATGGTTTAGATATTCAGCTCATTTGGCTAGAAAGTATAACCATACTTATTTATTCTTGATTACCCCCCTGGTAAAGTTTCATTGCCGCCTTTAACCTGAAGTAATATTTTTTTTTTTTTTTTTAATGTAGCCCTTTAGTACCAGAAACTAGTACGTATTTCCCAAATAGCTAATATCTCAACTCAGTCCACCAGTTTAGATACACTTATTTGTATTTCAAGATTTTTGTATTTATTGTGGAATGGAGAGTGAGCTCCAGTGTTTGGTCTTGTCTTTACCCTTTTGACTGACTGGCAGGTCAGTAGAAAGTGTATTCCATTTCACTTTTTTTTTTTTTTAAACCACTGACTGTTTCCTCACCCAGGTAGGGTGCCCATTATATTATCCTCATGGTTCATCATTATAGTGCTTTTGATTTTAGTTCATATCCTAACATTTTGTTTATTTTGGGGGAACAGATAGTCAACCACCATCTGTTGCGTGACTTGACTGAACTTGGATTGTGGGACGATCACACTAAAAATGAGATAATTGCAAATAATGGTTCTATTCAGGTAAGTTTTTTAAACTTTAATTTGGCTTTAGGGTTTTAAATTGGTTCATTTAACATACAGGGGCCCCACTTACACAGCAGGTTAGGTTCCAGGCTACTGCTGGAAAGTAGAAAGCCATTTTTTCCACTTATAAATGCATATAAATGCCAGCTAAGTTTACACTAACTTGTATAAAGTTAGTAATGGAACTAGGCATTAAAAAAATGCAATAAAAAGTAAAATACATACACAGTACATTCAGTACTTACCCTAAAATATTTGTAATCTTAACGTTGGGCAAGAGGTGAGTAGTACTTATTTGTAGGAAGTCAGGTGTAGATAGCCTTGGGTCCCCATCCCAAACTTAATATGATATTTAAAGCAGCCCAGAGAGAGAAAATACACATACAGTGCACTCATTATTTACCTTAAAATGTGTAGGATGAGAGGTGAATAGTATTTATTGGTAGGAAGTCAGGTGTAGGTAGCCTGGGCTACATAGCTGTACAATATTTAATGCGGCCCAGAGTCATGTTATTACCGTCGACATACTTTGTCCACTGAGTTTGTTTCTAGCAACTACCTTTAGATGCCATCATAAACAAAGGGAGAAGTAATGAGAATTCATGCCGAAAATTTTAAACAAAAGCAGAGGGGAGTGACTGGGCCAAATGCAGATTTATATAAGTTTTCTCTGGTGCTGGACCAGAGAAAACGTAATGTTTTCCCTCCGCACCTCATATTTGTGAAATCATATTGTGGGTGTATGCATCATGTTTATATGCTATGTAACATGTTTCTTATATAATTTTGTAGAAAATATCAGATAGATTAATGAAAATGTCTATAGTAACGTAAAATAAGATGTTTAATGTGCCCAAGGGCGATTATGTACTATTAGTATTACTATGGCGTTAAGACTAGAGGGACACTTAAGTGATTTTAATGTGTACTTGCATGCCAGCAATGTGTAAGTATAATTATCAGAGTACATATAAAATATGCAATAACTTTAAAACACTTGAAATTTTGGAAAGTTTCCAGACATAAGAGAAGTGCTCACGGAGAATGGAAACAAATTGGGTGGGGTGTGCCGTATTAGACTGGGAGCAGTATAGCGAGTTTTGGTCATAATTTGAAATCTCTGTAAAGCGGGGCCCTACTGTACTTGTTAAGATGTAGTATGTTAATCTTCAAAGCACCATGTTAATGTAATGTAAAAAATAAATCAGACTAGGTTTTTTCTGCCAAGGTATTTACCTTCCCTTCTTGCTGATGGACCCTCCTTTAATCTAGACTCATTGACTTTTTGACAGCAGCTGATTTACTCCACAAACTCTGATACCTTTAGCACTCCTCTCAGTCCTCTACTTCAATCTCTTGCTACCCTCTACCCCTGCACTATCCACTGCCCTGCTGTACTCCATAACCTACTAATCGTCCCTCTCCTCTTGCTACCCGATACCCTCGCAGCCTTTCCTGCCCTGCAGTGCTGTATAGCCCTTGTGGTTTAGCACTTTGTTTTTATTATAATATTAATCTACCAAGGTAGGGTGACCTATTAGAAGGAAACTTTCACCATCATTCATTCCCTTAATTCCAACGATACACCCAATTACATCACCACCCGTCCTTTGGATTGCAAGCACTATTTTGCACCTCTGGCTATTCTGATATTTACACCACTATCTTAAACACCATTTCCAGCCTCTGTAGCATTCAAGATAAATGCTTCACCCATACTAGAGAGTTGGTAGTACTGCTATGGTATATTTCCTCCCCCACTCCCTTTTGGGAGAGAGGGGCAAGCATTGATCAACCTTTCTGTCTAATCTTGACATTTTTATTTTCTTTCCCTTTTCTTTCATACACATCTGTTGACATTCTTCTTGCATTTTATATATATACAGTGGTACCTTGAATTTTGAGCAGCTCCCAACTCAAACAATTATTTAAGTGTATTTTTGGGAGGTCTGAAACTGACTTATCTAATGTACATTATTCCTTATGGGAACAAATTTGCTCGATAACAGCACTCGAACAGCCTTCTGGAATTAATTTTGGCCGAAATTTGGGGTACCAAAGTACCTTTGCTAATACTGTACTAGAATTTGAGAGTGGCATCCATTAAGTTTATGTAAATAGTGTCTCGGCAAGCCACAGTCCAAAAAAATCTTTACAAAGTGATATTTTTTTAAGCCCTTGCTTTCTCGACTTAAGTAACGATGAATACTGATAGCACCATTTAAAGCAGGTAAAATTTCAAAACTAGAGAATGCTGCTCATTAAGTCAGACATTTAAATTATTGGAAATTCTGAGGTCTCAAACTGCTGCAATGCTGGAAAGTAAGATTTATCATTATTTTCACTTGGAAATACTAAAGGGACTGGTTCCAGATCTGAAATTACTTCATAAAGCTGTTAACCATGGCATGTTCACAGTCATTAAGGAAGGGTGCCATGCTGTGGTTGACAAGTTCTGACTGCTAATTTTTCAAATCATTTAAAATGGCACCCAAAAATTATACAAAGGGAACCTACTCTTCATCCAGGTAATCTTTCTTTCAACATACCGGCCGTATCCCACAGAGGCGGGGTGGCCCAAAAGGAAAAAAAAAAACAAAAGTTTCTCCTTTCACATTTAGTAATATATACAGGAGAAGGGGTTACTAGCCCCTTGCTCCCGGCATTTTAGTTGCCTCTTACGACATGCATGGCTTACCGAGGAAGAATTCTGTTCCACTTCCCCATGGAGATAAGAGGAAATAGACAAGAACAAGAACTAGAAAGAAAATAGAAGAAAACCCAGAGGGGTATGTATATATATGCTTGTACATGCATGTGTAGTGTGACCTAAGTGTAAGTAGAAGTAGCAAGACGTACCTGAAATCTTGCATGTTTACGAAACAGAAAAAAGGACACCAGCAATCCTACCATCATGTAAAACAATTACAGGCTTTCGTTTTACTCACTTGGCAGGATGGTAGTTGCTGTCTACCAACCTACTACCTAGGACCCAGGTGTTTTTTTTAACTGGCCGATTCCCACCAAGGCAGGGTGGCCCGAAAAAGAAAAACTTCCACCATCATTCACTCCATCACTGTCTTGCCAGAAGGGTGCTTTACACTACAGTTTTTAAAATGCAACATTAACACCCCAGGTAATGTGTTAAAAAAAAAAAAATGCTAGACTTGATTAATACTAAATACAGTGCCTTCAAAAATTTTTGCCACTTTAAGGTTTTCAGTTACCAGTATAGCGAAGGCAAACCACTACTATTTAAGCATGATCTATTCGTCCACCCCTTTTCCCTCCAAAGATTACTATACTTCTGCACTTACTGGATATAGTAGCCAGGACATTGAAAAGATAGTGATCAAGGAATTGGACCTACCCTACCCTTCCCTTGGATCAAATCTGAATGTCTCCTGTTCCCTCATGTGCTGTATGATGTAAAAGTTAGTGCTCTCCCATGATTTAACCTCCAAGGTTGCCATATATCTTCATGCACTGGATATTACACACACTTCTGACTCAAGATTACTATGCCTGCACTTCATCTACCAGATATTGCTTGTTCATATCACCACTGGTTTTTTGTTCTGAATCTATTTATGATTTATGAATTACTATTACCGTTTTGAGATGTATAGGCTAAAACGACAATTTCTTTACTCTTTAATTTAAAAGTAATGAAGGTTTTAAAATGTACACATTTTCTTATAAAAATGGTTTTATTCATTTCAGACTATTGACAAAATTCCTGCAGATCTTAAGGCACTCTACAAGACAGTCTGGGAGATCTCTCAGAAAGTAGTTATTCAGATGGCAGCAGATCGTGGAGCCTTCATTGACCAGAGTCAGTCACTGAATATACACATTGCAGAACCAAATTATGGCAAACTGACATCTATGCACTTTTATGCATGGAAATTAGTAAGTTGTGTTGCATGTTTAGAGTTGCAAATTTACATATAGGAAAGAATGTTCTAAGCATTATCTGCTGAAAATTTTAAAGTAAAGAAACAGCTGAAGATCAAATGTTAAGGGAGTAGATTGTAAAGGTTAATTTTTTAACTTAGAAATAAACATATTGCTTCGAGTGAAATGTTAAATTAAATCCAATGTTGATAATTAGTGTTATGTTCCTTTTGAACTTCAAATCTTTTCAGGTCAGTTAATGAATTGGTGCATGTAGTCACTGATACTAATATTTTTTTCTACAGGGCTTGAAGACAGGGATGTATTACCTGCGTACTAAACCTGCTGCTAATGCTATTCAGTTTACTGTTGATAAATCCAAGCTGAAGTCTTCTACTGCTGTCAGCAATGAAGTCAATGGATCAACAAATGGAACCAAAAGTGAAGGCTTACAGAACATGGCAGCCATGGTGTGTTCTCTTGAAAATAAGGATGAGTGTCTCATGTGTGGCTCATAAGTAATTTTTTTTTTTTTAAGTTTATATTGCATAAAATGTTAGAAATGAAGTATGTTTTTATAGATAAATGTATATTTACCTCTATGTACTATATGCTTTTTAACATTTGTAGCCATTTTTATTTTTGTTCCCTAGTCTGTTATTCTATACACTTAAGTATATTAATTTTGTTTTGAGCTGTATATTGCTTTCCAGTTTTTTTTTTTTTTTTTTTGTTGTGCATTCACAGATGTGCCTTATGTAGTAGTACAACACAACCGAGAGCTTACATATCACTGCCACATTGTATGTATATATTAGTATTAATTTCTTGTTAAACTTCTTTAAAGTAAAATATTTTCTGAACATTTCATATGTATACAAAAGCTATTATTAGCTGTATCACTATAAGCCTTCTCCATAAGCGACTTTTTTTTTTTTTTTTTTTTTTTTTTTTTTTTTTTTTTTTTTTTTTTTTTTTTTTTTTTTTTGGTAAACGAAAGAGGTGTTACACAGACAGATTCTGCTTTTGACTCTCGCCCTGGTAGGTCATAGCAGCTCTCCTTACTTACTCTGTCTCCCTACGATCCCCGTTGGGGAGGGGAACCTTTACCAGCGCCGTCTTCGCCTTGACTTGCACGATGAGCTACGCAAATCGTGTAAAGATCAAGCCAAAAAGTGGTACCGTTGATTCAACGAAGCTTGCTCTTGCCACTGTTGTGCAGAAAGTATTGCAAGTGAAATTCAATGCTATTTTGTCACTGAAAGAAGCATTCATTGTTATGTCACAATGATGCTGAAGCAGAGAAGTTACCACAGAAGCCACCACTACTCTTACTGCTCAAGGATTTACTGTTACATCCTCTCCTGCCCTCAGGGCAAGAAAATCAGTATTCCTAAAAAAACTGGACAAGATTCTGACTTCTCAATCAATTGCTGAACTCAAGTCATCCATTGAAACGCAAAATACTTGGGCTACTGTTGATAGCATTACCAAAATCCCGAATGCATTGTCAATGCTCAAGGTCACCTTCACCGACGTGAACATGGCTGCCACTGCTCTGAACGAAGGTCTTGCTATTTACTACTACTACATCAGTCCCACCTACATAGAAGCAGAGATATACCACTACATCCAACATTGCTGGAACTGCTATTATCTTCACACCACCAAAGCATGTCCAGTAAAAGACAAGAAGTTCTGCACTACATGTGGTAGTGAGGGACACGCCTTCAGTTCCTGTACCGCTGCTGCTCCAACACAACCAGCATGTTTAAACTGCAAAAGTAATGACCACCATACATTGGCAGCAAAATGTCGTACAAGAAAGGATATTATGAAGAAACAAGATGCAACAAAGAAAAAATCTACCAACAACACCCCAATGTATGCCGCAATTGCAAAGTTGCAAGCACACTACAAAATTACTTCAAGCAACTACTCAGCCTGCCTCCACCACCATCACTCCTCCAACATGTGACGTAACGAAGATCCACTATTGTCTACTATACGTTCACATGCAGAACATGGCTGTACCTGGATCTTTTAACTCTACCATAGAGTTATTTGCATTAAATAACATGCCATCATTCACATTTCCAGCATTGCCACCTTCTGAAGAAATTCTCAAATTCACCAAAGACTTAGTCACAACCTCGAATGTAGCAGATCCAACACCACCATCAACTAGTGACGTCACTCCAACAACGTCCAATGAGAAACCTTCACCGCCACCACTCCTCATTGAAACCGACCAATCAGAAGCCTCGTCACCAGAAACATCTTCCTATTTGTCTACTGAAGATGACAACGAATATTCACTTTCTCCTTCAACAATACCTAACAAGAAAGAAAAAACAGCAAAAAAATCATCTCGCAACTCTCGACATGATAAAAATGAAGATACTAAAAAATATACTTCATGGACTGGAATCAACTTCTGCACTACAGAAAAATATCAAGACATGCTGCTTCATGAACTTTATTCTCACCTCATCGAAAAGAAAGTCAAGTTTACCATCGATTCTTCCTGCTCAGCTGGAACTCTTCGTACAATTGAACTTTCTACTATTCTAAAGGCCATTGTAGACCAACTAGAAGATTCCAGCCAAAAACACTTGCTGACACATATAAATTTGCTCCCTCTACAACGTTTTAAACGTCTTGAAAACGGAACTGAATCATAAAACAACGCCATAACTCCAGGTAAACGCCAAACCTCCATGAACTGACCAATCAACGATGAGCTCCTTCCATGTCGCCTGCAGCCGCCTATCATCATTTAAGTTGCAATAATAATCCATCCAGCAAGATGCAGCCAGCACCTGCTGAGTTCCTGTTGCCCTCTACATCGTCTTCGTCAGTGTTTCTGAAATACATCTCCATCTACGCCTCCAGTACCACAAGTCCCAAAGTGGTTGGGCCACTTGCCTTGATTCCTCCTCTTCCCCATCCTTTTCCAGTTATTTCCATCCTTCCTTATCCTTCTTCCTTCCCATCTTACGACAGCTCTCATCGTCCTCGATTAGATTCAATTCGAAGAGGTGTTACTCCCCTGTACAACATTATGATAATGGTAAACAGAAATGTTATTCACCTGTACAGCAGCAAAAAAAAAAAAAACAGCCATGATGAGAATTGTTTGCAGAAGTTGACTCTTAAAAATTTCATTCCTGTCTGGGCAAGGTCATCTTAATAGCCATTACCAAGTGATAGTAACTCCAGCTCTTCAGAAATGAAATCCTTGAAGCTCTTGTAGTTCCTAAACACTTAATGAAAAATTCATGATGGAGCATCACATTTCAGAAACCTAATGTAAATTTTAGTGCTTAACCTGTAGATAATATTTTAAGAGGGGGTTAGGTAAGAAATGTACAGTTTTTAATATCTACTGGTAAAGTTCTTAATTCATGGAATTGGCTGCTACTCTGATCTATTGCCCCCTATTCCATAAGTGATATAATATGACCATAGGTTTAGTGTTTTCCTATGAATATAACTAAATATATGTTTCTGGTTTCTGTGAAATCCTTATGTTTCTTTTGCAGTCTTGTACTGTAAGCAGGAGAAAAGTTACTGCTGTGGTCCTTGGCAGTGCTAGTACATTGACTGCTTATGGCACATTCATGATTTGTGCTTTTTAAACCATTCTCACATTCTATCACAAGTCAATGTTCCTATTAAATAATGCCTGAGAAGTGACTGTTCATTGGTAAGTTTAGTGTGAACTTTTCTGACAAGCTCTGTGCACCAGACCATCAGAAAACATATCACAGCAATTCCTCTGTATATACCTGACATCTAGATGTACACTGCTATTGTTCTTACAAAAAAAAAAAAAAAATGGATTTGATCAGAAGCATACCCTTTTTGTATGGCACCTTTAAATGTAGTTTCGTATCCCAGAACGTGATATGGTCAGGCTTCTAGGCCTTCTGCTTGACATTATCCTGGAATCCTCACATTACCTCTCTGAAGGCAACTTGTCATAACTGGCTGAACCTCCTTAAAACCCTTGCTCATGTTTCATAGGGGCTTAGCCCTTGTGGTTTAATGCTTCTTTTTTGATAATCATGGGGGGGCTGATTGTAGAACTCTCCTTTGACTACATTCAGCCCTAATTTTATCAAAACTATTATGGTGACCAGATATTCAGCAGCCTCTCCTGCAACTCTAGCCTTAATCCTATCCATCACCAGGGATTACGTTTATGCCTTGGTGCTTTTTGCCCTTCACCAGTTTAGAGCTATGCAGAGGCAAATATTCAATCCTTGTCTGATCGCCATGATGCTCATTGCCTTCACTATTACGTTTGCTCTCATGACCTGCAATCCTTCCATATATAGAATAGTCACTGGTATTAGTAGACATTATTTGTTCGTCACCCCTGTTTACTCCGTCCCTTTTCTCTTCGCCTGCATTCACACTTGCCTTCTCAGTTACCACCTTCCTATGTTCATGTAGCATCTTTTCCCTACCCCCTTGGTTAGTTCCAATGGTTCGTATCTGTTCTTTCAAACTGCCATGCGTAAAACCCCAGGTGCCTATGGTGGCTTCTTGCTCTTTTTCTTAACCACTTTCAATCTCATTATCATACCATCAGTGTATACCGATGATAGTCTTTTGACTGTCGGATTTGCAGCAGTGTTTCCGAACAGCGTCGTGTGAAGGCATTTATTATCCCCATCCTCAGACCGAACCTAATTACCCCCCAATCTCCCCTCCCCTATCCCATCCTCCCCTTTTTCCTTTCCTCCTCCTCCTCCCTACCCCTCCCTTTTGCCCTTCCTCTTTTTGGCCTTTGGGATTTCTCCCACAGGCGCGCTAGTTCCTAGGTAGGGGAAAGGATACCGAGGTCCATCCCATTCCGTTGAGGTTCTTGGCGGTGGCCAGTTTGCCGTGGAATCTGGATCGCCTGGGGATGTCCCAATCCCTCTCCGGTATCCCGGAGTAGCTTTGGGTGTATCTCTGGAAGCCACCTTTCGGATTCCGGGGGTGGTGGCCGAAGGAGGTATGCTTTGTGGCGGATATCCGGCCGCCCTCTCTTTTGTCCACAGAGGTAGCTCGGCAGATGTGAGGTTGCTATCCCGGATTGCTGGTTTACTGGCATGAAGGGTAGGGTATGGCACGGGTTCCATGCTGCATCTGCGCTACTAGCGGTGCTGAGGTCCTCTTGGGCGCGGAGGGAGATTTCCGGCCCTTTCATTCCTCCTGGGAACTATTCCTCCCCACTTTTTTTATTTTATTTTTTTTTTTTTTATTTTTATTTTTTTTTCTTAAAAACAAAAAGCAAAGGAGTAACCTAACCATGGAGAACCCAATCCATGAACCCACTACCCCCAGGCCCCTTCTTGATACTGCACCCCATTCTGACCCTGCCTTGTTTTTAGACCACTTCGGACACTCCTGATGCCCCTGTACCTCTTGCTGGTGCTGTTTCCTCACCCGCTTCAGGTACCGGGGCTTCGACTGACTCCTTCGATTTGTCTGAACTCTGCTCTCCTTTGACTATGCTTTCGGCTTCTCCCTCTACGGTACGGCAATTTTTGAATCGCCCGCCCATTTCACGCCGGACCAACTCCGGTCCTACTCCTAAACGCCAACGTCAATCTCCTGATGATGCTCCTTCGTTACCTTCCCATTCTACTCGGAAAAGACTGACACGTCATGCACTCCCTCTCCACGCTCAGTTTCCGACCAGACAATGGACTAAATTCTTTACTTTAAGACAGACTTCTTCTGCCTACCTTTCTGACCATAGTATTGGCAAAGTTCTCCTGCGTCATGTTGGTAGAGATATTTCATTTCATGCTCTCAAGAGCGGTACGCTCATAGTCACTGTCCAGAATGCTACCCAAGCTCATGAGCTTTTTCTCCTTTTGCATATAGATACTACTACTATCACTATTGAAAAAATCTTTCTCTCGATTCTTGTAGTGGTACTGTCATTCTGCCCCATACCATAGTTCAACAGAATTTCCAGTCATGTGGCAATGACATTCTTGAACAACTGGAACTCCAGGATCTCCCAATCCTCACAGTAGACACTTATGTCCTTCCTGCCCGTGGGCGGAGACGTTACCCTTGCAATGTAGCTAGTTTAACTTTTGACGGCCGAGAACTTCCGTCCTCTGTATATGTCGCGGGACATCGGTTACAAGTTCGAAAGGTGATACCAACACCGCAACAGTGTAGAAATTGCTGGCGTTTTGGTCACCCAGCGAAATATTGCAGATCTAGGGCCGAATGCCCAATCTGTGGTGCTGATGACCATTCTAATACATCTTGCAGTCAACCTCCATCTTGCCTTAATTGTAATGAAGCTCACCCTTCGTACTCCCGCCATTGCCAGGTCTACTTAAATGAACGTGAAATCCGTTGCCTCAGAGGCAGAAGGTCTCCCTTATGCTATGGCGGTTACTCATCTCAGCCTCCAAGGGAGACTACCCCGTGTTTCTTATTCTCGTGTTTCAAAACGTCCCCCCCACTTCTGGGGTCCCATCTTCTGCAGCCTCCTCTGTTGTTACCCCTCCCATAGCCACTCCGGAATCTAATCCTTTTGCTGTCCTTGGCTCTGACGTCCCAACTACAACTCTGTCTGTTCTCACATCTTCGCGTCCTTCCTCACAAGCCCCAGTATCGACAGGACCTCGTACGACACCTAATACCAATCGCCCCTCTACTTCTCAGAAGTCCAAAAAATCCACATTGCTCAAAAATTCTTTGCCCCTTCTTCCACCTCCACACTTTACCTTTCCAGTCTCTGGGCCTAGTTCTTCCCCTCTCTCTGGCTCTATTACAAGTGTGGAGATTCACCCTCCTCCTCGTACTATGCCTTCCACCCCCATCCCCTCCCAAGTTTCTCCCTCTTCTGCCACTAACCAAGTTTCTGCCTCTTCTGTCCCCCCCCCCCCCACACTTCATCTCCAGTCCCTTACACTTTCCTCCCCCTCTACTTTGGTACAGTCCATTACTGTCCCAATCTTTACTCACCCTCCCCCTTCTATCTCCAATATGGTCTCACATACATCTTTGAATTCAGAAACACGAAGCCATTTCAGAATATATTGCAGAGACTAAACCTTCAATGGACACTGATTCCCTTCCTGTTCCTTCTCTTCCCTCTCCTCCGTCTTCACAACCCCATTCTTCGCAACGCTCGGTTCCTTCGCTGCTTGAACGTCTTCCAATGCCACCACACGTTGACTTTTCTAACCCCTCTAGTCCGTAGGTGCCGTTCCCTACGGATTCCTGGTATTTTCTTCATCGCCAATCATGGCCTATTTACAGTGGAATATCCGCGGCCTCAGGGGTAATCGGGGTGAGGTTCAGATGTTGCTTTCCAGGTTTTCCCCTGTTGGTGCTTGCTTACAAGAAGCAAAATTACACTCGGCTGTTTTCCAACCTCTCAGGCTATAATTTATTGTATTCTTCGGATCCTTTCTCAGATGAGACCTTTAAGGAAAGTGCCCTTCTTCTACGCAATGATATTCCGTATTGTCGACTATTTGTCCATACCTCGCTGCATTACACTGCAGCCCGTATCCACTTGAATAAGTGGTTTACAATATGTTCTTTATATCTCTCTCCTTCTCGAGCACTTTCTATCCCAGACTTTACCTTTCTTGTTTCATCCTTACCACCACCACTTCTGTTACTTGGTGATTTTAACGCCCACCATTTCCTCTGGGGGGGGGGGTCTCATTGTGACTCACGTGGCATCCAGTTGGAGGCTTTTCTCGCCTCTCACCCTCCATGTTTTAAATACGGGTACTCCCACCCATTTTGATCCTCGTACTCATACTCTCTCTTGCATCGATCTATCAGTCTGCTCTTCCTCCACTGCACTAGACCTTACCTGGTCTGTTCTACCAGACTTACATGACAGCGATCATTTTCCAATCATTCTTACTTCCTATTCACCACCTTTCCGTAGCCCTCGCTGGCAATTTGATCAGGCAAATTGGGATCTTTACTCGCAACTCACTGCTTTTAGTGAGGTTCCTTCTTCATCCTCCATTGATGAGCTCCTACACCTCTTCTCGACGTCAGTTTATACCTCAGCTTCTCATTCTATACCCCAAACCTCAGGCAGGCATTCTCAGAAGTGCGTGCCTTGGTGGTCTGCTTGTGCTCGTGCAGTACGTTTGAAACGCGCTGCATGGGGCAGGTACCGGTACAATAGAACCGCTGAGAGACTTCTTGATTTTAAGCAGAAGCGTGCGATCGCTCGCCGTGTCATCCGTGAAGCTAAACGCACTTGCTGGCGAGACTGTTTCCACCATCACCTCTGCTTCTTCTATGAGTGCAGTCTGGAAAAAAGTGAGGCAATTGAGTGGTAAATACTCTCCTGACCCGGCTCCTGTTCTACGGGTCGCTGGTGTTGATGTAGCAAACCCTCTAGACGTTGCCATTGAACTTGGCACACATCTGGTCCGTATTTCCCGGGGGCTCCATCTATGCCCCTCGTTTCTTTCTTCAAAGTCTGCCAGAGAGTTAGTACCCTTGGACTTTTCTTCTCTCAGAGAAGAACAGTATAATGTGCCTTTTACACTTCAAGAACTGGAGGCAACGCTCTCAGCTTGCCGATCATCGGCAGCTGGGCCTGACGACATTCATATTCGTATGTTACAACATTTACATCGGTCGGCCCTTGTAGTCCTCTTACACCTCTTCAATCTTATTTGGGCACAAGGAGTTCTTCCCCAGCTGTGGAAATCTGCCATTGTTCTCCCTTTCCGCAAATTGGGTACTACAGGACATGATGCCTCCCACTATCGTCCCATCGCTCTTACTAGTGCAGTTTGCAAAGTGATGGAACGCCTAGTAAATAGAAGTTTAGTGTGGTATTTAGAGACACACAACAGTCTCTCCACTCGTCAATATGGCTTTCGTAAGGGACGTTCTACCATAGACCCCTTACTACGCTTGGATACGTATGTTCGTAATGCCTTTGCGAATAACCACTCAGTTATTGCCATATTTTTTGACCTTGAGAAGGCATATGACACAACTTGGAGGTATAATGTTTTAGCCCAAGCCCACTCCTTAGGCCTTCGAGGCAATCTACCATCCTTCCTTAAGAACTTTTTAACTGACAGGCATTTCCGTGTTCGGGTTAATAATGTGCTCTCCCCAGACTTTATCCAAGCTGAAGGTGTCCCCCAGGGATGTGTTCTGAGCACAACACTTTCTCCTTGCTATTAATGATTTGGCCTCTAGTCTTCCATCAAATATTTGGTCATCACTATGTTGATGACTTCGCTATTGCCTGTGCAGGCGCTGACTGTCACCTTATTACAGTTTCTCTCTAGCATGCAGTCGACCGTGTTTCCAATTGGGCCACCATGCATGGGTTTAAATTTTCCAGCACTAAAACCCACCAAATTACTTTCACTAGACGCTCTGTCATCTCCGATCATCCTTTGTACCTCTATGGCTCCCATATCCCTGAACATGATAGTCAAGTTTCTGGGCCTCCTCTTTGATCGTAGGTTATCCTGGAAACCTCGCATTACCTCTCTGAAGGCAACTTGTCACAGCCGGCTGAACCTTCTTAAAACCCTTGCTCATCTTTCATGGGGAGCTGATCGTCGAACCCTCCTTCTCCTACATTCCACCCTTATCTTATCGAAACTTGATTATGGTGACCAGATCTATTCAGCGGCATCTCCTGCTACTCTCTCTAGCCTTAACCCCATTCATCACCAAGGATTACGTTTATGCCTTGGTGCTTTTCGCTCTTCCCCTGTTGAGAGCCTCTATGCAGAAGCGAACGTTCCATCCTTATCCGATCGCCGTGATGCCCATTGCCTTCGCTACTATGTACTCTCTCATGATCTCTGCAATCCTTCCATTTATAGAATGGTCGCTGATATTAGTAGACGTTCTTTATTTGTTCGCCGCCCCTGTTTACTCCGTCCCTTCTCTCTTCGCCTTCATTCGCTCTTGTCTTCTCTTCAATTACCATCTTTCTATGTACATGTAGCATCTCACTTTTCCCTACCCCCCTGGGAAGTTCCAGCTGTTCGAGTCTGTTCTTTCTCTCTCCCTTGCTCGAAAGCCCAACTGTCTACGGTCGCTTCCCGCTCTTTTTCTTGACCACTTTCACTCATTCTCATGCCATTGCTGTGTACACAGATGGCTCTAAGTCTTCTGACGGCGTAGGATTCGCAGCAGTGTTTCCGGACAGTGTCGTACAAGGGCATTTACTATCTTCGGCTAGTATTTTTACTGCTGAATTATGCCATCTTTACAGCACTTATCCATATTGCATCTATGCCTGTGTCATCATTTGTAGTTGTCTCAGACTCCCTTAGTGCTTTACAGGCTATACAGAAATTTGATACACCTCACCCCTTAGTCCTCCGTATCCAACTTTGGCTACGCCGCATCTTTACCAAGCATAAAGATATTGTTTTTTGTTGGGTCCCTGGTCATGTTGACGTACAGGGCAATGAACAGGCAGACACTGCTGTGCGGTCAGCAGTACGTGACCTACCAGTTTTATGTAGAGGTATTCCATTTACGGACTATTTTGCTGCAATATCTTCCCAACTTCACACCCGTTGGCAACAACGTTGGTCTACTATGCTCGGCAACAAACTTCAATCTATTAAACCGAGTATAGGTTACTGGCCGTCTTCTTATCACCAGTGTCGAGGTTGGGAGACTACTCTCTCCAGTCTTCGCATTGGCCATACTCGTCTTACTCATGGAGAGGCGCCCTGCTCCTCTCTGTGAGAATTGCCAAGTTCCATTATCAGTCAGCCACATTGTTGGACTGCCCACTTTATCAACAAGCACGCAGAATTTACCTCCGTCGTCGTCTTCGCTCTGCTGCTCTCTCTACCTTCCCTTCTCGCTGATGGACCCGCCTTTCATCCAGACTCTCTCATTGACTTTTTGACAACAACTGACTGACTTCACAAATTCTGATAACTTCAGCCCTTTCTACTTCAATCTCTTGCTACCCTCTACCCCCGTACTATCCCCTGCCCCGCTGTTTTCTGTAACCTACTGATCATCCCTCCTCCTTCTGCCATCCAATACCCTCGCTTCCTTCCCTACCCTGCAGCGCTGTATAGCCCTTGTGGCTTAGTGCTTCTTTTTGATTATAATAATAATTTAAGAACTTTTTAACTGACAGACATTTCTGTGTTCGAGTCAATAATGTTCTTTCCCCGGACTTCGTCCAAGCTGAAGGTGTCCCTCAGGGATGTGTTCTAAGCACAACACTTTTTCTCCTTGCTATAAATGATTTGACCTCTGTTCTTCCACCCAATATTTGGTCATCACTATGTTGATGACTTCGCTATTGCTTGTGCAGGTGCTGACTGTCATCTCATTGCAGTTTCTCTCCAGCATGCGGTCGACCGTGTTTCCACTTGGGCCACCATGCATGGGTTTCAATTTTCAAGTACCAAAACTCGCCAAATTACTTTCACTAGACGCTCTGTCATCTCCGATCATCCTTTGTATCTCTATGGGTCCCGTATCCCCGAACGTGATAGTCAGGTTTCTAGGCCTTCTCTTTGACCGTAGGTTATCCTGGAAACCTCGCATTACCTCTCTGAAGGCAACTTGTCACAGCCGGCTAAACCTTCTTAAAACCCTTGCTCATCTTTCCTGGGGAGCTGATCGTCGAACTCTGCTTCGCCTACATTCAACCCTCGTTTTATCGAAACTCGATTATGGTGACCAGATTTATTCAGCGACCTCTCCTGCTACTCTCTCTAGCCTTAACCCTATCCATCACCAAGGATTACGTTTGTGCCTTGGTGCTTTTCGCTCTTCCCCTGTTGAGAGCCTCTATGCAGAAGCAAATGTTTCATCCTTGTCTGATCGCCGTGATGCCCATTGCCTTCGCTACGATGTACGCTCTCACGATCTCCACAGTCATTCCATTTATAGAATGGTCACCGATATTAGTAGACATTCTTTATTCGTTCGCCGCCCCTGTTTGCTCCGTCCCTTTTCTCTTCGCCTACATTCACTCTTGTCTTCCCTTCAGTTACCACCTTTATATGTTCATGTAGCATCTCACTTTTCCCTACCCCCCTGGGAGGTTCCAGCTGTTCGGGTCTGTTCTTTCTCACTCCCGTGCTCGAAAGCTCAACTGCCTACGGTGGCTTCCCGCTCTTTTTCTTGATCACTTCCACTCCCATTCTCATGCCATTGCTGTGTACACAGATGGCTCTAAGTCTTCAGACGGCGTCGGATTCGCAGCAGTGTTTCCGGACAGCGTCGTGCGGGGGCATTTACTATCTTCGGCTAGCATTTTTACTGCTGAATTGTATGCCATTCTTGCAGCACTTATTCGTATCGCATCTATGCCTGTGTCATCCTTTGTGGTAGTCTCAGACTCCCTTAGTGCTCTACAGGCTATACGAAAATTTTATACATCTTGCCCCCTAGTTCTCCGTATCCAACTTTGGCTACGCCGTATCTCTATGAAGCATAAAGATATTATTTTTTGTTGGGTCCCTGGTCATGTCGACGTACAGGGCAATGAACAGGCAGACACTGCTGCGCGGTCAGCAGTACATGACCTTCCAATTTCCTATAGAGGTGTTCCATTTCTGGACTATTTTGCTGCAATAGCTACCCACCTTCACGCCCGTTGGCAACAACGTTGGTCAACTCTGCTTGGTAACAAACTTCATTCTATTAAACCGAGCATAGGTTATTGGCCGTCTTCTTGTCATCAGTGCCGTGGTTGGAAGACCACTCTCTCCCGTCTTCGCATTGGCCACACTCGTCTTACTCACGGGTATCTCATGGAGAGGCACCCTGTACCTCTCTGTGAGCAGTGTCAAGTTCCTGTATCGATTAGCCACATTCTGTTAGACTGCCCCCTCTATCAACGAGCACGCAGAATTTACCTCCAACGCAGTCTTCTTTCTACTACTCTCTCTTTACCTTCCCTTCTTGCTGTTGGACCCTCCTTTAATCCTGACTCTCTCATTGACTTCTTGTCAACGACTGATTTACTCCACAAACTCTGATGATGATACCTTATGCACTCCCCTCAGCCCTTTCTAGCTCAGTCTCTTGCTGCCCTTTACCCTTTCACTTCTCCGCTATTATCCGTAACCTATTACTCGTCCACCTCCCTTTTGCCACCTGATGCCCTCGCTTCCTTCTTGCCCTGCAGCGCTGTATAGCCCTTGTGGCTTAGCGCTTCTTTTTTGATTATAATAATTATCCCCAATTTGCATTTTTATGGCTGAATTGTATGCCATTCTTGTAGCACTTGTATTGCATCTGACACAATTTGTGATAGTTTGACTCCCTTAGTGCTTACAGGCTATATGAAAATTTGATACACCTCATTCCCTGGCCGTTCATATCCAACTTTGGTTAGGCCGTATCTCTAGCAAGCACAGATTTTTTTTTCTTTCCACGGTCATGTTGACATGTAGGGCAATGAATAGGCAGACACTTCTGCATGGTCAGCAGTTTCATATAGAAGTGTTCCATTCACAGACTATTTTGCTGTAATTGCTACTTACTCTCGCATCCGTTGGCAATGTCTGTCTGATCTGCTCTATAATAAGCTACATTCTGTTAAACCAAGTATAGGTTTCTGGCTGTCTTCTCATCAGTGTTGAGTGTGGGAGACTACTCTCCCATCTTCGCATTGGCCACAATTCTCACAGGTATCTCGTGGAGAGAGACCCTGTTCGACTGAGAATCGTCAGGTCCCAGTTTGTTACCCACATTATGCTGAACTGCCCACTGTCAATGAGCACACCGAATTTACCTCCGTCATCGTTCTACTGCCCTTTACCTTCCCTTCTTGTTGGACCTTCCTTTAACCCAGACACACTGACTTTGACAGCAACTGATTTTACTGCACAAACTCACGGCCCTTTGTACCTCACTCTTGCTATCCTCTACCCCTGCACTCTCCACAGCCCTGCTCCACTCCATGACCTAATAATCATCCTTACCTTTTGCTACCTATTACCCCTGCATCATTCCCTACCTGGCAGTGCTGTATGACCCTTGTAGGTTTAGCACTTCTTTTTGATTATAATTAAATGTAGTCTCCTAGGGAGGTTCTCTGATGCCACTGAGGCTCTTGATCCAAAGAATTGTATCAGTTACCCTTTGAATCATACCTATAAATAATATTCAGTAATGTGTTTAGCCTTGCATACTGTTCTATCTACAGTAGTGGTCCTGAACCTTCTACACAGGTAGACCACACTTGATGGTTAAATGTGTGATGAGGTCCTAATGGTTTTGTTGACACTGCACTGTAGCCTACATAAAAGCAAATTCATAATTTTGTAGGAGGGCTGCATCCATTTCCTATTAAGCCCACATGTGGCCTGCAGGTTGGGGACCCCCGTTCTAAAGTGTGCAGAATTCAGTTTAGACTTTGCAACATGCTCACCAACTTCACTGAGGTCCTACCTTAAACTCAGATTTTTAAGTAATTCATTGTATCTACTTATTATGAATTGGCATTACTTTCACTAGACGCTCTGTCATCTCCGATCATCCTTTGTATCTCTATGGCTCCCGTATCCCTGAACGTGATAGTCAGGTTTCTAGGCTTTCTCTTTGACCATAGGTTATCCTGGAAACCTCACGTTACCTCTCTGAAGGCAACTTGTCACAGCCGGCTAAACCTTCTTTAAACCCTTGCTCATCTTTCCTGGGGAGCTGATCGTCAAACTCTGCTTCGCCTACATTCAGCCCTCGTTTTATCGAAACTCGATTATGGTGACCAGATTTATTCCGCGGCCTCTCCTGCTACTCTCTCTAGCCTTAACTCTATCCATCACCAAGGCTTACGTTTGTGCCTTGGTGCTTTTCGCTCTTCCCCTGTTGAGAGCCTCTATACAGAAGCAAATGTTCCATCCTTGTGTGATCGCCGTGATGCCCATTGCCTTCGCTACTATGTACGCTCTCACAATATACACAATCCTTCCATTTATAGAATGGTCACCGATATTAGTAGACATTCTTTATTCGTTCGCCGCCCCTGTTTGCTCCGTCCCTTTTCTCTTCGCCTACATTCACTCTTGTCTTCCCTTCAGTTACCACCTTTATATGTTCATGTAGCATCTCACTTTTCCCTACCCCCCTGGGAAGTTCCAGCTGTTCGGGTCTGTTCTTTCTCACTCCCTTGCTCGAAAGCTCAACTGCCTACGGTGGCTTCCCGCTCTCTTTTTCTTGATCACTTCCACTCCCATTCTCATGCCACCGCTGTGTACACAGATGGCTCTAAGTCTTCAGACGGCGTCGGATTCGCAGCAGTGTTTCCGGACAGCGTCGTGCGGGGGCATTTACTATCTTCAGCTAGCATTTTTACTGCTGAACTGTATGCCATTCTTGCAGCACTTATTCGTATCGCATCTATGCCTGTGTCATCATTTGTAGTAGTCTCAGACTCCCGTAGTGTTCTACAGGCTATACGAAAATTTGATACATCTCATCCCCTAGTTCTCCGTATCCAACTTTGGCTACGCTGTATCTCTACCAAACAAAGATATTGTTTTTTGTTGGGTCCCTGGTCATGTCGATGTACAGGGCAATGAACAGGCAGACACTGCTGCGCGGTCAGCAGTACATGACCTACCAATTTCCTATCGAGGTGTTCCATTTCTGGACTATTTTGCTGCAATAGCTACCCACCTTCGCACCCGTTGGCAACAATGTTGGTCAACTCTGCTCGGTAACAAACTTCATTCTATTAAACTGAGCATAGGTTACTGGCCGTCTTCTTGTCATCAGTGCCGAGGTTGGGAGACCACTCTCTCCCGCCTTCGCATTGGCCACACTCGTCTTACTCATGGGTATCTCATGGAGAGGCACCCTGTTCCTCTCTGTGAGCAGTGTCAAGTTCCAGTATCGATTAGCCACATTCTGTTAGACTGCCCTCTCTATCAACGAGCACGCAGAATTTACCTCCAACGTCGTCTTCGTTCTACTACTCTCTCTTTACCTTCCCTTCTTGCTGATGGACCCTCCTTTAATCCTGACTCTCTCATTGACTTCTTGACAACGACTGATTTACTCCACAAACTCTGATGATACTTTTCGCACTCCCCTCAGCCCTTTCTAGTTCAGTCTCTTGCTGCCCTTTACCCTTTCACCATCCACTGCCCCGCTGTTATCCGTAACCTATTACTCATCCATCTCCCTTTTGCCACCTGATGCCCTCGCTTCCTTCCTGCCCTGCAGCGCTGTATAGTCCTTGTGGCTTAGCGCT
Source organism: Cherax quadricarinatus (assembly GCF_038502225.1). Classification (NCBI taxonomy): domain Eukaryota; kingdom Metazoa; phylum Arthropoda; class Malacostraca; order Decapoda; family Parastacidae; genus Cherax; species Cherax quadricarinatus. The sequence continues at coordinate 4,067,471 of NC_091335.1, forward strand.
TCTTTTTGATTATAATAATAATAATATGAATTGGCACTAATCCTAAATGTCATTTACCCCTCAAACTGTATACCCACATGAGCTTAACTTTTTTTTTTTATGCAGGCTGTGACGAATAACCTTAACTCCTAAGAGTCTCCCACTGAATGTGACTGAAAACAGCCTGAACAGGGAGAAAGAATAAAATTCAGAAAGATTAATATGTATTAAATATACATGTCATATTTGTCTGAATACAAATTTCTGAAAATATGGCACCTCTTCCTTGGATTAAACCTGGTTATTTACCAGGCATTAGTTTATAGGTTTAGCATTTCTCCATAAAAATCATAAATTAATCTTATAGTAAAACAGTTAAGAACTTTTATATCATAAATAAGATACTGATTGGTCATAACTAGGAACAGTAAATTTGACTAGCTTTCTTATAACCTGAGTCAGTGTATGGCTGTAAATTTTTTGTAATAAAATATCTTATAAAGTCAGTTGTGCAGCCTTAATCTAAATGTGTAAGTTGGTGTGCACCTACTTAAGCATTGGTTTGCTTTTGTGTAGTATATTTAAATCTTATACTTATTGATATTAGTGATCTCTCTCCTCAGGTGTTCGATAATCTAGTCCAAGGTGTGCAAAGATAGACTCCTCGGTTGGAGTCTCCAGTAGAAATCCATCAGTTAGCTTCTCTCGGCCCTAAAAAAACAAAACAAAAAAAAATTAACAAGCTTTAGATGAAATGCATGGTTGTATACATGTAATAAATATACTTGGGCAAAATTAGACTGATCATTTATGAAATGTATATTGTTGTACAAGCTAATGCTCTGTATCTACACATACATGGAAAAAAGTTTCTTTGTAAACAGAGCTGAGGTATATACCCTGTACCCCCTGCCCATCAAGGGTGGAGAAAGGTCTTTAATGCTAAGTGACCCTTGTCAGTTTAGTTTTGGTTTTAAGAATTTACCCCTCAGGGAAGGTTCCTTGATGGTGAGGGGCTCTTGATTTAGGGAATTGGATCTGTGCTCCAGTTCCCCGAATTAAGCCTGAATGCCTTCCACATCCCTCCCAGGTGCTGTATAATCCTATGGGTTTAGCGCTTCCCCTTGATTATAATAATAATTTAAGAATTTAAGCTAGCGAGGGGCCTTTAAAACAAAAAATTGTGCCTAGCTTACCTTTCCTTGGATGAAACCTGACTGCCTCATTCCCCCTATGCACTATGATTCCTTGTGGGTAATTTTTTTTTTTTTTTTTTTTTTTTTTTTTTTACATGGGAGAGCTCTAGTGCCATTAAAGTTTATGGATTTAATCTACTGCCTGAAGACAACATTAAATGCAAGATAGGTCTAATACCTTGGATGAAGAGCCCATTGGTGTGAAGGCACCTTCCTGTATATACCATACACTCCCTAATTAGTGAACACACAAGGGTCCCCCACTTCAGTGTTTTGCAATAGGGAGGGATTCAATTACTCATTCTTCATTTATACAAGACTTTCTATAATAAATATATTCACCACTAAGCTAAGGACAAAAATATTTTAATGTAGGTATTGTGTGCACTGTATATACATTTCTTAAACTTAGCTATATTGTTCACTTAGTACATGATGGTGAAAATGAGTTATCAGGCTTTTACGTATATGCATTTCAAAGTGAAAAGACTCGAGATTTGTTTTATACTGGTAGCCTGGAACCTAACCTGTTGTACAAGCTGGGCCCACCTCTGTTAAATCCTCATCCTCACAGACTCATAATCCAAGGAATTTGACCTGACTTCCCTTTTGAAATAATAGCAGACCCCTGTGCAATTTTGTCATCTATTTTAGTAATGCAAATTAAATGTTTTTCTGTGATATGTTTATGCACAATGTCTGCTAAACACCCCTCCTAACATTCAACTGTTGCAGTTATATAGAATCCCTGTATCAAGACAGTTGGAACAAAATTCAACTATACAGTATTGTTCATTACACATTGCCATGCCTTCTATAGCGAGGTCTACTCGTGTACCCTCCAAAGAAGAATTGATGCCAGCAAGTGGCTCTTGTTACGTGTGTACCTATCTTTCCCTCGGACTGAACCTGACTACCTCTCCTTTGCAATGTGCTGTATGACTTCCCTATGGGTTTGGCACTTGCTCTCCCCTGCCCTTTTAATAGTTTGTGATGTAATCCTGCAATGAATGTACTTACTGGTGACAGCCAAGAAATATGTAGGTAAGAAAGATGCATAGAGCTTGCAGCAAGAGAAGTGTACAGTAATGCTCTGCTGGTGAAGGGTTTTAGAACCAATGAATTGTACTTTTCTTTCCCTTTCTTGGACCAAGCCCAATTGCCTCTCCATTTCCCAGGTGCTGTATGACCCTCTAAGGATTAACTGCTTTCCTTAAATTTAGTTGCTACTGAAAATAAAAGACTGCAATTTCACACATTATTTTTTATGATCCAGGCTATTGTCATGTATTGGAGGGAAAGGCAGCTTCTTCTTAAGGTGGTATGGACATTTAAAGAGGCTGGAACGAAATAGAATGACTAAGAACATATAAATCTGTAGCGAAAGGAAGGTGACATAAGGGTAGGCCTAGGAAAGTCTGAGAGGAGGGGGTAAAGGTTTTGTGTGTGCATGACTTGGACTTCCAGAAAGTGGTTTCAACTAGTGTATGCACACCTCGGGCAAGACAATAATGGAGTGAATGATGATGAAAGTGTGTTTTGGTCACTGCCAATGTGTTAAAATAAAAAAAAATCAGCCACTGCCAGAATGCTGCAATCTTCACACCACCCTCAAACCTACCCACTCGCAAACCTCCTTTTACCCTCTATCTGTAAGTGAAAAACAGTAGTGAATGTAAAAATATTGGATAAAATTAACTGAAGTTAAACAGAATATTATGACATGGGAACACATTCATTTTATATTGTTTATTGGAAAATAGGGTCCTTGTGGCTTAGCGCTTCTTTTTGATTATAATAATAATAATTGGAAAATAGGTTTCGAGTACCGAACAAATGACTTGCAATCAATATTCTGTAACATTAATGCCATAAGTTGGGGCCCTACTGTATTATTAGTAATACAAATACAGCTAGAAAATGGACATTACTGTTGAAGGCATGGAAATTTATAATTTCTGTAATTATAGGTTATTAGCTCTCACCTTCCCACCTTCACTATACAGCTCTAATACCTCAATTTCCTTAACTGTTAGAAGTTTTTGAATTACAGAAAATATCTACCTGGATGAGTACTAACAAACTTACACTAAACATTGACAAAACCTACTTCATTCAGTTTGGTAACAGAGCTACAGATGTCCCTCTTAACATAATGATAAACGGATCACCTATCACAAAGCTTAAATACACTACCTAACAGAATACTCCATTCTACTGAATTTACAACAATGCATGCAACCATATGACCTGTCTTTGTAATACTCACTTGTGCTTTATAGTAATCTGTTTACATTTTTTGTTGGCACCTCCAGCATCACAAGTATTCCCCATGGGTGCCATGGTTAATATCCAAAAATGAGATGGGGTGATAAAAAGCTCCAAATTTGTTTGAATATTACACACCCTGTCATAAGGTATATGATGAAGCAACTGGGGCATGGGAAGCTATTTACACAGGCATGAGTGACAGTAGTCTTCACCTTAAAATAATGGCCTCACCCATTGGTTAACTGAGGAAGGTGGTGGATGATTTTCCACAGTGAATTGGGATTCAGCATGACATGCAGATTGGTGCTTATTTTACACAGAATTTGCAGCCTGTTATATAGGCATTTTTCTCATGCAATGTGGGTTTGCAAACCTGTTCGGATGCATGTTATGTGAGAGACCACATATTGCTTGGCAATTAGAAGTGGGAAATTAAATACAACCCAAAGCACAACTGTGTTAACAAAAGGAAGCAGTTACTGTTATCTATACCTGTCTGACAATTCCTGCACGAAGGCCATGCTCAGAGAGACTCATGCCCATTTTGGTTGCTAGTAGCCTCATTGATCTGCAAAACATTTTCCTCATTGGAGATGTACTTTTTTACACATGTTTAGTCACATTTACAATTATGTTGTCAATTCTATACAGATATAATTTGTACCTAACAAATAATATAATGAAATCATGCATTTTAACCTTAGCAAAGAAATAAATTGTTTCGTTTTATATTAATTTTACCAGTAACCATCCTTTAGGTTACAATTACAAACTACACATGGTATACAAGCAATTCTCACTTAACGACCGAGTTCCGTTCCTACGACTGTCATTAACCCTTTGAGGGTCTGTTCCCTAGTTCTACGGCTTTGAAGCCAAGGTACAAGCCGTAGTTTTCCTTTGTGAGCTTAGCTCACTCAGATGAGCTGTGAGCAGTCAATATGGGCCTAGATATGAGAGAATGCATCTATGTGGCAAGTGTGCACCACATAAAACAAATCTTGCAGCACGCAGTGCATGAGAGAAATTTTTTACTGTTTTTGGAATAAAACAGCAAGTCTGCGGTGTAATTTCATGCTTTTTTTACAGTTGTATTTGTGGTTTCTTGGTCTCTCTTCATAGAATGGAAGATATATTACACAAATAAAGATGATTTTGATTGGTTTTATTACTGAAAATGGCTTGAAATGTTAGATTTTTACTGACGTTCAAGAGTAAACAAATGATGTCACATGTAAAGAACACATCAGATGGTGGGTCTAATGTGCATTCACGAATGCAATGATATAAAATTATTACAATATTAGATAACAGTAAATCTTCTATTTTTTGGTGTGAATAAAAAATAAGAATGGAATTCATTTGTAAAGCCTGGAAATGTAACTAACAGAGAAAATGTTATTTTAGTGCCAAGAATGCCTGCATTGTTTATTCTGTACCCAATTTTGAAATTGGAATACAGTGGAACCCTGAGTTTCGGCCGCCCAGAGTATCAGCTGTTTCAAGTTTTGACCGCTTTTTTTCTGCTAAATTTTGTCCCAAGTTTCGGCCGTTGCCCCATGTTTCAGCCGGCATCCCCTCAAGGAAGGTTCCTTGATGTTGGTGAGGGGCTCTTGATTTAGGGAATTGGATCTGTGCTCCAGTTCCACGAATTAAGCCTGAATGCCTTCCACATCCCCCCCAGGCGCTGTATAATCCTCCGGGTTTAGCGCTTCCCCCTTGATTATAATAATAATTCAGCCGGCATACCAGACCTGTCCACCTGCACGCCTCCCTGCACAGGCGTTGTGAGCCAGTCTAGCTTTGTTTATCTTCGAGTGATCATTACCCTGCGGGCTCATCCAAACATTTCACAATAAACTCGTGTTTAGTGCTTGTTTATTGAATGTGACCATGCCACCATGGGCCCAAAGAAACTTCCTAGTGGCAGCAGTTGAAGCAAGAACTTCAACATGAATAGCATCAGACCACAGCTGAGGAACTTGCTTCAGATGAGGAAGAGGGAGTGAAGGAGGTGCCTTCTTCAGTGATTAAGGACATGTGTGGAATGTGGAAAAAGTTGCCCCTCAAGGAAGGTTCCTTGATGTTGGTGAGGGGCTCTTGATTTAGGGAATTGGATCTGTGCTCCAGTTCCCCGAATTAAGCCTGAATGCCTTCCACATCCCCCCCCCCCAGGCGCTGTATAATCCTCCGGGTTTAGCGCTTCCCCCTTGATTATAATAATAATAATAATGGAACAAGTTGCAAAGTTTTGTGGAAAAATACCACCCTGAGCAAGCTGAAACAAGCCATCTCTGCAACATGTTCAGTTACAAAACAATGTCCTATTTTAGGCAAATCTTAAAGAGACGCCAGAAACAGAGCACTCTTGAAACTTATTTTGTGCGACAGGGGTCCAGTGACTCAAACTGGTTCTAGTGGCATTAAAAGACAGAAGGGAAGTAACCCCAGACAAGGACTTGTTACCTGAATTCTTCATGGAAGGGGATTTCCTTTCCAAACAATAAGTCCTCCCTCTCTCCTCCTCCTCCCTATCTTTCAGATGCCAGCAAGACTCTTCAATAAAGGTACGTTAATGTGATTTTAAATGTTTATGTTTTGTATTACTCATTTAAGTACTATATGTATGTATAAACTATAGTTATTCTTTAAAAAATGTATTTTTTTGTAAATATTTTCGTGGGTCTGGAATGGATTAATTGTAGTATTTACATTATTTCTTATGGGAAAGATTGCTTCGACTTTCAGCCATTTCGAGTTTAGGCCTAGCTCCTGGAACAGATTATGGCCGAAACTTGGGGTTCCACTGTATTTTGAACTTTGCGTGAAATTGGCCAAATTACCAATTTCCGATCACTTTACTGGATAGTTGATTGGGCGATTTCTTGTTCTCAATTGATAAAATAGAAGCAATACTAGCGAATTAGCTAAGAATTTGGTGAATTGGAATAATGTAATTGACTTAAAATGGGAGTTAAATCTGGGCAAAATTGCCAATGCATAAATATCACTGATGCAGCAAAATTCGCAAGAGCATAATTTCATCAATTTTCCATCAAATTTTGTAGTTTTTCTTTTATGACCATCAAAGATTCTCTACCATTTCATAAGAAAAAATATTTTTTTTTTAAATTCTTGGACCCTATGGACAAGTTTCAGATCAGGGGTCTGGACCCTGAAAGGATTAAGCGAATTGGTTGGTAAGAGAGGAGCGTCATTATCAGAGTTATCAGGAGCTGTAGAGGACCGGGGAAAGGAGAAGACAGTGAGGAAATGAAAGGACCTGTAGGGGTAGGGGTCTGGGATGCAGCTTTCCAGAAGAATACCATTAATGTGGTCTGCTATGTAATTTTCTGTTTTTCTTCATAAATTTCAAGATACCAACCATCAAAAAAGTTCATGAATCTGTTGTTCCACTTTCATGATCCATTCAACATTTGGGTCCATACCCTCTAGTTCTAACATAACCACATTCACTTTCCAGAACACACCAGCTAACCCTTTTACAGTGAACTTTTTATGTACTTCTATTCTTTCCTCTTCCAAGTGCTGCTGTGTTTCCAACTCTATTAAATCTTCGTTAGTTAGCTCTCCCTCGACATATTCCACCACTACTTCGATATCTTCCACTTCAACATCTAAATTAAGCACGTTAGCAAGTTTCCACGACCAAAGTTCTTGTATAGCGTATAATACAGACTGGTCAAAGAGCCGGTCATAAATCTGTATGGTCGTTAAACAATAGGTTGTTAAGTGAGGAGTGTCTGTATACCCAATGTGTAAATCTACATTCCTGAGATCATTAACAGTAATCAGAAAAAGAGCACTAAACCTATAGAGGTGGAAGTAATAATAATATCTTTATTTCTACAAGTACATGTACAAGGTATACAGGCCTAGCTGACATACTATGTAGAAAGCCGGTTCTTATGCAGAGCATTTCAGGCAAATTAGATTAGTTTTTCCGAGGATGCGACCCACACCAGCCGACTAACACCCAGGCACCCATTTTACTGATGGGGAACAAAGACAACTGACATAAGAAAACACGCCCAATGTTTCAGGAACTGAACCCGGACCCTCACTGTGTGAAGCAAGAGCTTTACCCACCAGGCCATGGGGTACATATACAAACAAAAAATGCAGAAATAGAAAGGCAAAGATAAGTAATGTCAGCACAATCAATCGACTGCAGTCAGAATATACATATGGTATTGCAGTGAAAGACCTACAGTGGTATATATATTTTTTTTTGACACTTCAATAACTACAGGGTATTAAATATATTAAAACATAGTACAAACCTATTAAAATGTGCAGATCCTGTGAAGTACATAACAGCTGGGGCAAACTCTGCATATGGCACCACAATCACATCTAAACGCCTATGCTGCAAAAATACATAAAAGTATGTACTGAGCAAGTATACTCAGTAAAGGGATATCTCCCTCAGTCATCTATCAGAGTATATTTCATATTTTACTGAATTCTTAAAAAAATCAATACAGCTTTTCAAAAAAACTCTAGGACAGTGCCTTGATATCAGTGAAAAGCTCTTTATCTAAAGAATTGGAGCTACCCTTCCCTTCCTTGGATCAAGCCTAATTACTTCCCATTCCCCAGGTGCTATATGACTTGCCAGTATAGCACTTCATAAATATAATAATAATCTCCCAAAAGTGAATAAATAAATAGTTCCACAGCAGAGAGTAACAATGCTTCAAAGGAATACAGTACAGTAGTGTATATGTGAGGTTCCCAACTTACACTTCCAAATGTAGAAACCAGGCACTTGAACTAATTAGAATTTTACAATCAGTGAAATGAAGTGCAAACATGCATGTGAAACAAGCATCTTTTTTACTAGTGTTTTTCTGTACAAACAACTTGTTTGTACAATCCAATTGTCTCCCATTTGGGTTTAGTGCTCCCCCATGAAAAATAAATCGTGCAACTTTTGGGTACTACAATGTACAATTTACCTTCTATTTTGCAGCAGTGTGTTTGATGCCATTTTTACTGATGACTAATGGGGAGGATGATAACATGTTCACCTAGTATGTGAAGCAACATTTATCTAGTTTAATGTGTACCTTATCAAACATGCATATGAGGCTGATGTAAAATTATAATCCGAAGTAGAAACAACACTTATCAGTTGAAATGAATAAGATAAAATTATGTTTACATGATGGGGTTATGTTGCTGCTGATGCGGCTAATTAGTCATCCATACAAATTTGCAGGGGGTTACAGCCCTAGAGGTCCTGCAAAACTTAAAACTGAGTAATATAAAATTCAGAAAAATTTTTGTTTCAGAGACCATATGTCTGTAGCACAGTGCAGTACACTGTATTACTCTTAATCTTGTTATAACTCCTGACATTCATAAGAAGGAAAAAATAATTAAAAGAAATTTGAGTATGAAAATGTCATTGAGTACAGTTTAAATGAAATCCATGGATACCTGAATCTATTTGCAGGATGCTATCCATCAGTAAAAAGTTGTACAAGTGAAGCATGCAAATTCATAAGGACAACTATTTTAACTGGCCAACACTATTATTATCGCATTTGTGGAAGAAGCACTGAACCCATAGGGGGTCATCTAGTACATGGTTTGAGCCAGAGGAGGATGGGTCCAATTCCTCTGGACTGATCTCTGATATCAACAGACACACCCCTTGATGTGACTTTGCCAACAAATGAAGCTACACATATATGGTGACCCAAAGCACCCAACCTCAATACATTACAACAGTCTAACACAAAATCAGTTTTTTGTAAAGGTTGGGTTCCATGTTCTTCACCTAATTTTGTGACTTTTCACAGATATTTGAGCATTAAGCTAAAATTTTTCAAAAAATGTTAAATCGAGAGATTTTACAGGTACGTAAAACATTAGGGACAGCTAAAAAATTCTTAAGTCACACATGGCTTGGTAACTGGGGAAAGTGCTTGGGATGGAATATATCCTTCATTTTCTCTTGTTATACCAATATTGGCCTTCATGAAATAGCTCTTCACTAAACTCCATTGTTTAGGAAAATATCCCATGCAAAAACCGAAAATTGCGTGTACTGTATCACATTAATGAAAGTCTATGGTGAAAAACAAAATTCTGTACCTTGCGACCTTCTCCTGGTAACTTGCATACACCTAAATACTTCTGCTGATTCCCATTATCCTCCTTAGTTACAAGGTCATTTGTAATAAACCCTGCAATGGAAAATCTTGTTTTGAGCTACTATTTATGTTTTTCCTAGTACATCAAAATTGATGCACAAAACTCTTATAAACAGCCAAAAACAAAATGGCAGGAGATCAAATTTTTGGGAGGATGTGAAGTAAAAAGTATGTATGGAACTGTTCAAGTACAGTGGTGCTGCATAGTCAGGTACATAAGAATGGGATGCACTACCTGTTTGATAAGTCACTTTCAACTGCAACTTTCTGTGACAATTGCAATTGTACACCCCATCTTCCCTGAGTGAGGAACCAATGGGTTATACATAACTTGAGGTGGCATGGTACTGTAATACTTAATTTTTTTTTTTTGTTTATTTCAAATTGTATTGAATTTTGTTAAATGTCTTGATAGCTTTCCAATTAAAAACTCATTTTGTAATTTAATAATTTATACCCAGTATCTCAGTCTGGAGTTATCAGGTCAGCTGACAAAAGTGACAAGATATCATATGAGAGATGCTGTGCTGGCATCCTAGGCCCTCACTGAGCCTCTTGGTAGGTGCAGTAATGATGAAAACAAAACTATCTGCACAAAATTTAATGAGGCTGGATGAAGGGAAGCACAGTACTGTAAAATCATAAGACAACAAAAGCGATAAAATGTACAATCATACCCTGCCCTGTCATTAATTGGTTCCAAGAGCCATGATGCAACCCCATTTTTGACATAAAATGACAGAATGCCTTAAAAGGATGACAAACACCGTAAAACTAGTGTAAATAACTTGCGAAAGAGTATTGCTAAACCTTAAAAAATGCTAAAAACACATTTTAGTCATTTTTTAAAGAATAAAAAATTATAACATAGGTGACACTGGTCGAACGACACCCCCCACCCGGGGGTCCATCGCCGGGTCGCCATATGGAGAAGACCCGGGCCGTAAGTACCAGCGAACCAACTTGAATCGAATTGATCAAATCAGTGACAATGCTGAGTGACGTAAAGTCAAACAATGACATTCGCTGAATTGAAATTTACTCTAGAAAGGTGGGGTTAAAGTGAATCTGACGCAGGCCGAAATGACATATAGCAGGGTATGACTGTATTATAATAGGAAGCGGACATCTGCCAGGTCAATTAATAACATCATTCTTCTATGATGAAGCAATGTACCTTGTTCACACCCTTTCATGATCCTACAAATTTAACTACCTTACTATTATCTACCAAAATTAATTTGACAGATATAAGAACATAAGAAAGGAGGAACACTGCAGTAGGCCTATTGGCCCATATTAGGCAGGTCCTTCACAAATCCAACCCACTAACAGAACTCACCTGTTTCTTTCAAACACTTAAGAAGTGGTTTAAATATATTTTCATGAGAGTGTCCATCAGGATGAGTGACAAGAATATCAACATCTCCACAGCTTGGTTTCCCTCTACGATATGACCCACACACCATGACAGTCAGCCCTTGTTGTACACCCAAAGCAGCTGAACGTACCTACAGATGATACAGTATTAAAATGCTTTTTTCTTTCAATCTATATAACCAATGTATCAAAGATATGTACAGCCAAGTCTAAAGAAAAAAAAAATTAGATTCATATGGTAGAGTAAAAAATAAAAAAAAGAAATAACTCCAGTAAATAATTACACTGAAAATGAATGCTTGTGCATTCAAAATGACTGAAAAGACATGAGGAAATTTAATGTAACTTAATATCCTGTATAGTGGAACCTCAAATTTCGAACATGATCCATTCCAGAAGCTAGTTCTAAATTCAAAAAGTTTGAAAAGCGAAGCAGTATTTCCCATGAGAAATAATGGAAATACAATTAATCCGTTCCAGAAACCCAAAAATATAAAAAACAAAAAAAAAACATATATTTTATAGAGATTAATTATAGTTTTACATACACAACAAATATAGTGTACAATTATGTATTAATAAATTTAAATAAACATATAAAATAACATTTTTACTTACCTTTATTGAAGATTGGTGATGGCATCTGGAAGATAGGGAGGAGGAGAGAGGGAGTTGGGGTTAGTGCTGGGAAGGGGAATCCCCCTCCATAAGGACTTTAGGTATCAAAGCCCTCTCTGGGGTTACTTCCCTTCTCTGTCTTTTAACCCTTAAACGGTCCGAACAGATTGACGTTTAAATTCGTAGTGCTACAAAAGTAGATCTACTTTTTTTTACATATTTTCAAATATAACAAAAAAATGTAGATAAAAGTTTTTTTACACGTTTTCAAATGTAAAACAAAAAAGAAGATCTACATTTTTTTTACATACTTTCAGATGTTGAAAAAACATATATATACGTTTGGACCGTTTAATGGTTAATGCCACTAGGACCAGCTTGAGAGTCACTGGACCCCTGTCTCACAAAATAACTATCCACAGTCTTCTGTTTCTGGTGCCTCTTTAATATTTCCCTAAAATGGGACATGGTTCTGTCACTGAACTTGTTGCAAAGATGGCTTGTTTCAGCTTGCTCAGGGTGGTACTTCTCCACAAACATTGGGACATCATTCCACTTGGAGCAAATCTCCTTAATCTTTGAATCGGCATGCAACTTCCTTGCCTTTTCACAAATAATCATCTCTGAAACACTATCACCTGCCATCTCTATCCTTGATCCACACCAGCAACAACTTCTCAACATGATCGACTGTCGGTGGTCTTTTTTTGGTTAGCTTATTAACACCTTTTGTAACATCAGTTTCCTTGATTTGTTCTTTCTTTGCCAGGATAGAAGCGATGGTCGACTTGTTTTTCCCATACATCCTGGCAAGCTCAACAAGTTTCACACTGCTCTCATACTTCTGTATTATTTCCTTCTTCACATCTATGGTGTTTCTCACTTTCTTTACCACAGCCGTACCACTAGCAAGTTTCTTTGGGCCCATGGTAGCTTATTTCACAGTCCCACAATCACTAAATACAATGAATTAATCGCAAAATGTTTGAATGAGACCGCAGGTTAGTGTTCACTCAAGCATCAACAAAGCAAGACTGGCTCAAGGCGCCTGCACGGGGACGCAGACAGAGCGAGCTGGCGGACAGGTCCAGTACCCTTCGGTTCGAAAAAAGGAGCAAGTTCGATAATGGGGACAAAGTTGGTTTGAAAAAAACGGTCGATTTTCAAAGAGTTCGATATGCAATATGTTCGAAATTTGAGGTTCCACTGTATATGAAATATGTGTAAGAAAAACCAGGAAAAATATAAACTTTTTTTTTTTTCAACAAACCAGTCGTATCCCACCGAGGCAGGGTGACTAAAAAGAAAAACAAAATTTGTTCATTTTAAATTTAATACTTTATACAGAAGGGTTATTAATCCCTTGCTCCCAGCATTTTAGTTGCCTCTTACAACACGCATGGCTTACTGAGGAAGAATTCTGTTCCACTTGCCCATGGAGATAAGAGGAAATAAAGAAGAACAAGAACTATTAAGAAAATATAAGAAAACCCAGATGGGTATGTGTATACTGTATATATATGTGTATACATGCATGTGTTGTGTGACCCAAGTATAAGTAGAAGTAGCAAGATATACCTGTTATCCCGCATGTTTATGAGAAAAAAGAAACCAGCAATCCCACCATCACATAAAACAATTACATGTTTCCATTCTACACTCACTTGGCAGGACAGTATTACCTCCCTGGGTGGTTGCTGTCTACCAGCCTACTACCTAGGTAACAAAATCTTAAGATCATTTAGAACAAGAGGAAGATCTTTTAGGTCATCAATCAAAAATTAACAAAACAAAAAAATAATCAAAACTCAAACTTACATAATCTTCAATTTCTGTCACTTCATCTCGAGGTATTCGGCTATTGATATCTTCATAATGCTCAAGGCCAATCTGCTGGTGACGTGTTAATGCAGCCTTCGTGCGTAAATCTTCGAGAGTTCTGAAACCCTGAAACAAAATGAGGAGGTTTACAAATTTATGTTCATCTAAGCACAGTGTTTAAGCTTTGTCTTGTACACACATTTTTTAAACAGCAAACACAAGAGCAACATCAAAGAAGCACATACTGTGGACCCTCAGTTATCGTCCGTAATCCGTTCCAGAAGCTCGGCCTAAAACCAAAATGGCCGAAAACCGAAATAATATATCCCATTAGAATTAATGTAATTACAATTAATCAGTTCCAGACAAAAATATTCACCAAAAAATATTTTTTTTAACAATTAAATCAGTATTACATACCTTTATTGAAGACTAATGCTGGCTTCCTGCATGCCTGCTACACTCCCTGCATGCCTGCTACCCTTCCTGCATGCCTGCTGCACTCCCTGCATGCCTGCTGCACTCCCTGCATGCCTGCTGCACTCCCTGCATGCCTGCTGCACTCCCTGCATGCCTGCTGCACTCCCTGCATGCCTGCTGCGCTCCCTGCATGCCTGCTGCGCTCCCTGCATGCCTGCTGCGCTCCCTGCATGCCTGCTGCGCTCCCTGCATGCCTGCTGCACTCCCTGCATGCCTGCTGCGCTCCCTGCATGCCTGCTGCGCTCCCTGCATGCCTGCTGCGCTCCCTGCATGCCTGCTGCGCTCCCTGCATGCCTGCTGCGCTCCCTGCATGCCTGCTACACTTCACGTTTAAATTCCTTGGTGTTTCTCACTTTTTTTACCACAGGAACTTTACTAGAAGCTTTCTTTGGAGCCATGGTTACTTATTTTGCAGTTGCACTGCAAAAAACCCACAAAAAAACAATGGAAAACAAGCGAAATGTTTGGATGTATGAGCAGAAGTTTCCTCACACCCTGAAAGGCACAGCCAAACTGACGTGCAAGCGGCCCCAGTCAGCGGACGGACGTGTCCCAAACGGCCAGTCACCAAATTAATGGCCGATGACCGGGTGCCAAAAAACAGGTCGATCACCGAGTTGGCCGATAACAGAAGCGGCCGATAACTGAGGGTCTACTGTAATGGCATTTAGAAAGCAAATATATCAAAGTGCAACAATGTACGTATTTGTTAAAAGAATTCTGTATAATGTATACTATATTACAAAGTAAAAACAATCACAACTTGCTTGATTGTTGTAAGAATATAGACAAAGTAGACAAGCATTTGTTGATCATAAAGATTCCTAAATGTTGTACAATCATTCTTCAATGCTGAAAAAGCTTTTTACTACAGACATGCAGGCCAAAATTGCTGCGAGGTGTTCGCATCAAAAAAAAAAAAAAAATGTGGATTATTGTAGATGAAAAAGGTTCAAAGAAGAGCTACAGGATAACAGGGGTAAAAAAAAAAATATGAATCATGAAAGACTGAAAACAATAAATATGTCTTTGCTAGCTGATAGGAGGAAAAAGAGGAACTATGTTAACTTTAGGTTATAAAAGTAAGAAAAAACAGATAAAGATTTTTTTTTAGTACAGTGGAACCTTGGCTTACAAATGCCCCACCATGCGAACTTTTCAGGATATGAACAGTCGCTCAGTTGATTTTTTGCTTCTGGATACGAACGAAATTTCAGAACGCAAACTTCCCCCTCAGGAGGTTCCTTGGTGAGGGGCTCTTGATCTAGGGAATTGGATCTGTGCTCCAGTTCCCTAAATGAATGATAATCAAAATCAAAATAATTATAATTATTACAATAATACATACGTACTTAAACTACATTCAATTGTAACCTTAAATTACATTCACTTGTAAGACGAAGAATGAGGGGAGACATGATCGAAGTGTATAAGTGGAAGATGGGTATTAACAAAGGGGATATAAATGAGGTTTTGAGGATATCCCTCCAAGAGAGAACCCGCAATAATGGATTCAAATTCTATTCTGTTAGTGGGATGGATTGTGAAGGACCTGCCTAATATGGGCCAACAGGCCTGCTCCAGTGTTCCTCCTTTCTTATGTTCTTAAGTAATAATAATAATACACTGCAGCAGGCCTGTTGGCCCATACTAGGCAGGTCCTTCACAATTCATCCCACTAACAGAATATTTGCCCAACTCAATTTTCAATGTTATCCAAGCAATAAGCTTTGATAATTCTATTTACTCATGTGCATGTCCCACTCACATCCAACCCCTCTCACTCATGTATTTATCCAACACAAATTTGAAACTACCCAAGGTGTTAGCTTCGACTGGACCTTGGGTAGCTTTAAAACGAGATTGGACAAATATATGAGTGGGAGGGGCTGGGTATGATTGGTGTCGTGGCTACGTAATAACATAAAGGAGGAACACTACAGTATGCCTGTTGGCCCATACTAGGCAGGTCCTTCACAAATCCAACCCACTAACAGAATAAACGTACTGAAGCGCTGACAATTCTATTTACTCATCTTGACTGAGCTAATGGAGTTACAGGAAGCTGACATTGAAGAAATGCTGAACAGTAACAACAATGCACCCATTGTGCATTCCTTGAGTGATGGTGAAATTAGATTAATTGTGATAGATAAATAAGCCATAGAGTTGATATCGGTGTCACACTGAAGTATTTTTTTGTGCCTCCTGAGAGCAGGAATTTCACTGGCACGGATTAGTGCCATTTCAATTAATTTAAATGAGGAAAATTGACTCGCCATACGAACAAATCGGGATACAAACAAGGTGACGGGATGAATTAAATTCATAAGTCGAGGTTCCACTGTACTGCAACAGGAATAACAAGAGGAAACAGCTGTAATCAAGAAACAAAAGGGGCAAAGGGATACTGCGACTTTTTTTTACAAAAAGAAAAAATGAATGGCAAGGTAGTTAGTGCTACAATCAATGTAAATTTTAAAAAAATTACATGATGAACATATCACTGAAGAGAGAGAATACCAAGAGCACAGCTCTTCTCCTGTAGCTATAAACATGTAATTACAAAGAAATTCACGTAATACTTCTACAGGCACTCCTTACTTAACCCTTTCAGGGTCCGTCCCATAGATCTACGGCTTTACGTTCAGGGTCCAAACCGTAGATCTACGCCATGAGCTCAGCTCACTCTGATAAACTGTGAGTGGTACATTTGGGCCTAGATATGAGAGAATACATCTATGTGGTATGTGTGCACCACATAAAACAGATCCTGCAGCACACTGTGTATAATGAGAGGAAAAAAACTTAAATCATGATTTTTCGATTAAAACAGCAACTTTGCAGTGTTTTTTCGTATGTTTTTTATAGTTGTATTTGCGATTTCTTGGTCTCATTTGATAGAATGGAAGACATATTACAGAAATAGAGATGATTTTGATTGGTTTTAGCACTGGAAATGGCTTGAAACTGAGCTCAAAGTAGCGGAAATGTTAAATTTTTGCCGATATTCAAGAGTAAACAAACGACCTCACACGTCTAATACACATCAGCTGGTGGGTCTAATATACATTCACAAATATGGTGATGATATTTATACAAAGTTTTTACAAAGTAGAAGTGATGCAAGGAGGGAAGAGTATATGGAGAAAAAGAGAGAAGTTAAGAGAGTGGTGAAGCAATGTAAAAAGAGAGCAAATGAGAGAGTGGGTGAGATGTTATCAACAAATTTTGTTGAAAATAAGAAAAAGTTTTGGAGTGAGATTAACAAGTTAAGAAAGCCTAGAGAACAAATGGATTTGTCAGTTAAAAATAGGAGAGGAGAGTTATTAAATGGAGAGTTAGAGGTATTGGGAAGATGGAAGGAATATTTTGAGGAATTGTTAAATGTTGATGAAGATAGGGAAGCTGTGATTTCGTGTATAGGGCAAGGAGGAATAACATCTTCTAGGAGTGAGGAAGAGCCAGTTGTGAGTGTGGGGGAAGTTCGTGAGGCAGTAGGTAAAATGAAAGGGGGTAAGGCAGCCGGGATTGATGGGATAAAGATAGAAATGTTAAAAGCAGGTGGGGATATAGTTTTGGAGTGGTTGGTGCAATTATTTAATAAATGTATGGAAGAGGGTAAGGTACCTAGGGATTGGCAGAGAGCATGCATAGTTCCTTTGTATAAAGGCAAAGGGGATAAAAGAGAGTGCAAAAATTATAGGGGGATAAGTCTGTTGAGTGTACCTGGTAAAGTGTATGGTAGAGTTATAATTGAAAGAATTAAGAGTAAGACGGAGAATAGGATAGCAGATGAACAAGGAGGCTTTAGGAAAGGTAGGGGGTGTGTGGACCAGGTGTTTACAGTGAAACATATAAGTGAACAGTATTTAGATAAGGCTAAAGAGGTCTTTGTGGCATTTATGGATTTGGAAAAGGCGTATGACAGGGTGGATAGGGGGGCAATGTGGCAGATGTTGCAAGTGTATGGTGTAGGAGGTAGGTTACTGAAAGCAGTGAAGAGTTTTTACGAGGATAGTGAGGCTCAAGTTAGAGTATGTAGGAAAGAGGGAAATTTTTTCCCAGTAAAAGTAGGCCTTAGACAAGGATGTGTGATGTCACCGTGGTTGTTTAATATATTTATAGATGGGGTTGTAAGAGAAGTAAATGCGAGGGTCTTGGCAAGAGGCGTGGAGTTAAAAGATAAAGAATCACACACAAAGTGGGAGTTGTCACAGCTGCTCTTTGCTGATGACACTGTGCTCTTGGGAGATTCTGAAGAGAAGTTGCAGAGATTGGTGGATGAATTTGGTAGGGTGTGCAAAAGAAGAAAATTAAAGGTGAATACAGGAAAGAGTAAGGTTATGAGGATAACAAAAAGATTAGGTGATGAAAGATTGAATATCAGATTGGAGGGAGAGAGTATGGAGGAGGTGAACGTATTCAGATATTTGGGAGTGGACGTGTCAGCGGATGGGTCTATGAAAGATGAGGTGAATCATAGAATTGATGAGGGAAAAAGAGTGAGTGGTGCACTTAGGAGTCTGTGGAGACAAAGAACTTTGTCCTTGGAGGCAAAGAGGGGAATGTATGAGAGTATAGTTTTACCAACGCTCTTATATGGGTGTGAAGCGTGGGTGATGAATGTTGCAGCGAGGAGAAGGCTGGAGGCAGTGGAGATGTCATGTCTGAGGGCAATGTGTGGTGTGAATATAATGCAGAGAATTCGTAGTTTGGAAGTTAGGAGGAGGTGCGGGATTACCAAAACTGTTGTCCAGAGGGCTGAGGAAGGGTTGTTGAGGTGGTTCGGACATGTAGAGAGAATGGAGCGAAACAGAATGACTTCAAGAGTGTATCAGTCTGTAGTGGAAGGAAGGCGGGGTAGGGGTCGGCCTAGGAAGGGTTGGAGGGAGGGGGTAAAGGAGGTTTTGTGTGCGAGGGGCTTGGACTTCCAGCAGGCATGCGTGAGCGTGTTTGATAGGAGTGAATGGAGACAAATGGTTTTTAATACTTGACGTGCTGTTGGAGTGTGAGCAAAGTAACATTTATGAAGGGATTCAGGGAAACCGGCAGGCCGGACTTGAGTCCTGGAGATGGGAAGTACAGTGCCTGCACTCTGAAGGAGGGGTGTTAATGTTGCAGTTTAAAAACTGTAGTGTAAAGCACCCTTCTGGCAAGACAGTGATGGAGTGAATGATGGTGAAAGTTTTTCTTTTTCGGGCCACCCTGCCTTGGTGGGAATCGGCCGGTGTGATAATAAAAAAAAAAAAAAAATAAATTTATACAATTATTACAGTATTGCATAACAGTAAATCTTCTATTTTTTGGTGTGAATAAAAATTAATTATGTGAATAAAAAATCAAAATGGAATTTATTTGTAAAGCCTCAAAACATAACTAATGAACAGAGGAAACGTTAGTTTAGTGCCAGGAATGCCTACATTGTTTATTCTGGACCCTATTTTGAAATTGGAATATTTTGAACTTTGTGTTAAATTGGCCAAATTAACAATTTCCGATCACTTTATTTTGTAGTTGAAACAGTTGACTTGGCGATTTCTTGTGCTCAATCGATAGAATAGAAGTAATACTAGTGAAATAGCTAAGAATTTGGTTGATTGGAATAATATAATTGGCCTAAAATGGGAGTCAAATTCGGCAAAATCGCCGATTCGTAAATGTCGCTGACACATCAAAATTCGCGAGAGCATAATTTCGTCAATTTTCCACCAAATTTCGTACTTTTTGTTTTATTACCTTCACAAAAAGATTCTCTACGATTTCATAAGAAAAAATAACAAATTTTTTTTTTTTAAATTCTTGGACACTGGTGCGTGACTCCAGATTTGGGCCTTGGACCCTGAAAGGGTTAATGACCGAATTCTGTTCCTACAACTAGGTTCTTAAGCGAATTGGTTGATAAGCGAGGAGCATCATCATCGAAGTTATCAGCAGGGTTATTAGGAGCTGTGGAGGGCCGGGTAAGGGAGACTACAATGAGGAAATGGAAGGACCTGTACGGCTAGGGGTCCGGGATGTAGCTTTCGAGAAGAATCCCATTTGTGTGGGCTGCTTAGTAATTTTTTGTTTTTCATAAATTTCACGATACCATTGTGAAAGTTCATTCATTTGTCGTTCCACTTTCGTGAACAGTTGAACATTCGGGTCCATACCCTCTAGTTCTAATACAGCTGCATTCACTTTCCGGAACACATCAGCTAACCCCTTTACAGTGAACTTGTTTTGTGTTTCTTCTATTCTTTCCTCTTCTTCCTCTTCCAAGTGCTGCTGTGTTTCCATCTCTATTAAATTTTCGTTAGTTAGCTCTCCCTCAACATATTCCACTAATTCTTCAATATCTTTCACTTCAAAATCTAAATTAAGCACATTAGCAAGTTTCCACGACCAAAGTTCTCATACAGCTTACAATACCGACTGGTCAGAGAGCTGGTCCTAAGTCTATGCGGTCGTTAAACAGGTAGGTTGTTAAGTGAGGAGTGTCTGTACTGAAAGTCTAAAAAGCAAAAAAAATTTTTAAGCAATCTGACATGGAAAAATAAATACAGGTACATACTGTCATACATAATAGTAAAATCTTTAATACTGTACTATACAACTATACTGTATACACATCATTATGGTTCTTCCTTTTATTTCAAGTGTTTTAGCTGCCTCTAAACTAATGCAGTGAACTTTCAATGCATGACTGATAAGTACTGGTATAAAGCATGTCCTTACCTGAGTATACCAATTGTGTGCTGTAGTTGGCCCAGCTCCCCACACACCCATAAAAAGCTTGAGGGTCTCTACTTCCTCTCCTTCACACACCTCGGCTACCTTCCTGAGTTTCCCACTTTCAATAATCTCGGAGACCTTATCAGCCAAACTTTCTCCAACACCGTGGATACTGAGTGCTTCCTGTAACAAGTATTATAATTTAAATAAAAACTTGTGGTGGTACCAAGAGTAGTGGAGAGGGAAAATATATCCCTTGTCAATAAGAGGTTCTATTATTCTGATAACACTGACAAGTCCTAACAAGTCCTCCGTACAACTTTGAATTTTTTTCCTGTTTACTCATTAATGTCACACATTAACCCTTTCAGGGTCCGTCCCGTAGATCTACGGCTTTACGGTGAGTGTCCAAACCGTAGATCTACGCCATGAGCTCAGCTCATTCTGATAAACTGTGAGTGGTACATTTGGGCCTAGATATGAGAGAATACATCTATGTGGTATGTGTGCACCACATAAAACAGATCCTGCAGCACACTGTGTATAATGAGAGAAAAAAACTGAAATCATGATTTTTCGATTAAAACAGCAACTTTGCAGTGTTTTTTCGTATGTTTTTTATAGTTGTATTTGCGATTTCTTGGTCTCATTTGATAGAATGGAAGACATATTACAGAAATAGAGATGATTTTGATTGGTTTTAGCACTGGAAATGGCTTGAAACTGAGCTCAAAGTAGCGGAAATGTTAAATTTTTGCCGATATTCAAGAGTAAACAAACGACCTCACACATCAGAGACTATTGAGGAAAATTAAAGCACATGGAATAGGAGGAGAAATTTTTTCCTGGATAGAGGCATGGTTGACAAATAGGCAGCAGAGAGTTTGCATAAATGGGGAGAAATCAGAGTGGGGAAGCGTCACGAGCGGTGTTCCACAGGGGTCAGTGTTGGGCCCCCTGCTGTTCACAATCTACATAAACGACATAGATGAGGGCATAAAGAGCGACATCGGCAAGTTTGCCGATGACACCAAAATAGGCCGTCGAATTCATTCTGACGAGGACATTCGAGCACTCCAGGAAGATTTGAATAGACTGATGCAGTGGTCGGAGAAGTGGCAGATGCAGTTTAATATAGACAAATGCAAAGTTCTAAATGTTGGACAGGACAATAACCATGCCACATATAAACTAAATAATGTAGATCTTAATATTACGGATTGCGAAAAAGATTTAGGAGTTCTGGTTAGCAGTAATCTGAAACCAAGACAACAGTGCATAAGTGTTCGCAATAAAGCTAATAGAATCCTTGGCTTCATATCAAGAAGCATAAATAATAGGAGTCCTCAGGTTGTTCTTCAACTCTATACATCCTTGGTTAGGCCTCATTTAGATTATGCTGCACAGTTTTGGTCACCGTATTACAGAATGGATATAAATTCTCTGGAAAATGTACAAAGGAGGATGACAAAGATGATCCCATGTATCAGAAACCTTCCCTATGAGGATAGACTAAGGGCCCTGAAACTGCACTCTCTAGAAAGACGTAGAATTAGGGGGGATATGATTGAGGTGTATAAGTGGAAGACAGGAATAAATAAAGGGGATGTAAATAGTGTGCTGAAAATATCTAGCCTAGACAGGACTCGCAGCAATGGTTTTAAGTTGGAAAAATTCAGATTCAGGAAGGATATAGGAAAGTACTGGTTTGGTAATAGAGTTGTGGATGAGTGGAACAAACTCCCAAGTACCGTTATAGAGGCCAGAACGTTGTGTAGCTTTAAAAATAGGTTGGATAAATACATGAGTAGATGTGGGTGGGTGTGAGTTAGACCTGATAGCTTGTGCTAACAGGTCGGTTGCCGTGTTCCTCCCTTAAGTCAATGTGACCTGACCTGACTAGGTTGGGTGCATTGGCTTAAGCCGGTAGGAGACTTGGACCTGCCTCGCATGGGCCAGTAGGCCTTCTGCAGTGTTCCTTCGTTCTTATGTTCTTATGTTCTTATCTAATACACGTCAGCTGGTGGGTCTAATATACATTCACAAATATGGTAATGATATTTATACAATTATTACAGTATTGCATAACAGTAAATCTTCTATTTTTTGGTGTGAATAAAAATTCATTATGTGAATAAAAAATCAAAATGGAATTTATTTGTAAAGCCTCAAAACATAACTAATGAACAGAGGAAATGTTAGTTTAGTGCCAGGAATGCCTACATTGTTTATTCTGGACCCTATTTTGAAATTGGAATATTTTGAACTTTGTGTTAAATTGGCCAAATTAACAATTTCCGATCACTTTATTTTGTAGTTGAAACAGTTGACTTGGCGATTTCTTGTGCTCAATCGATAGAATAGAAGTAATACTAGTGAAATAGCTAAGAATTTGGTTGATTGGAATAATGTAATTGGCCTAAAATAGGAGTCAAAGTCGGCAAAATCGCCGATTCGTAAATATCGCTGACACATCAAAATTCGCGAGAGCATAATTTCGTCAATTTTCCACCAAATTTTGTACTTTTTGTTTTATTACCTTCACAAAAAGATTCTCTACGATTTCATAAGAAAAAATAACAAATTTTTTTTTTGAAAATTCTTGGACACTGGTGCGTGACTCCAGATTTGGGCCTTGGACCCTGAAAGGGTTAAGAGATGTTTCAGAATCCCACAGAACAAGTAACTTAGATTCCACACCAATATCTATTATTAGCTATATGCAGTGGACCCCCGGTTTACGATATTATTTCATTCCAGAAGTATGTTCAGGTGCCAGTACTGAACGAATTTGTTCCCATAAGGAATATTGTGAATTAGATTGGTCCATTTCAGACCCCCAAACATACACGTACAAACGCACTTACATAATTGGTCGCATTGGGAGCTGATCGTAAAGCGGGGGTCCACTGTACTTCATACTGCTTGAACAAGACTGAGGCTGTTCAATAATCAAATTCTTCGATGGATAAAAAACAGGGTATTTAGAGGGTACAGTACTTTTTATCCAGTGTAGTTTTTTCTTCACATACATAACACCCATTATAGTATACTGTATTATATACCAAATTATTTATCTGTGGTGCACTCTTATCAGAGAAGTGTAACAAACAAAATAACAAAAGAAAGACTGGACTCTCCAAGAAGCTGTCTCAACTCTAGCACTGTGTATTTTTTTGCAGTTATGTGGCATCAGTAGGAGTATGGCAGAGAAAATACACATTAACAGTATGGTACGTACTGTACTAGCTTCCTGCTGTCTAGACACAAGACTTCACAGATAGAGTGATTCCCACTGTGCAGGCTCAATAGGCTTTTTGTTATGACACATATATATGTCATCTTTGGTTGATAAGCAAAAAAGAGGAAGCAAGATAAACCTATTCATAGCTTCATAAGGATACAAAACACTTGACAGGGAAGACATCCTAATCCTCATCAACTGGCAGAATAAGAAGACATAACTATAAACTAAGATACAAAAGAATTGACAAGGAAGACTTCCTAACCATCCTGTCTATCAACAAGAACGCAGAATTTTCCTCCGACATCATCACCACTCTAACGCCCTTACTTTATTTTCCCTCCTTGATGATGGCCCCACCTTTGACACAGACTCCCTCTACGACATTTTGACAGCAACTGATTTATTACACAAACTTTGATAATCCTTCCTTTAGCACTCCTCACAGCCCTTCCTAACTTTATCTTTGTTATCCTCTCCACCCTTACTTATCCTCAGATCCTGCATCAATTCCTGCCCTAAAGCACTGTATGACCCAAGTAGGTTTAGCACTTCTTTTTGATGATAATAATAATAACAACTGACAGAACAAAAGGCCATTACTAGAAACTAAGAAAGAAGAACTGCAAAAAATATATTACAGCACTGTAATAATAATAATAATAATAATAATAATAATAATAATAATAATAATAATAATAATAAACAAACTACAATGCAGGTGTCATTTTCTTTCTGTTGGTGGTTTTAAGTGCAAAATGTCTTGAGGCTACACTCAGATGCAGAGCTCTGCCACTGGAGTTTTAGTGAAGTTGATGAAAATTTATGTACCACATGCCAAGTTGTAGTGAGAGTATTAAGCTACCTAACCTGAACAAACTAGAAGTCCATACAATTTTTCAGCTTTTCAAGTTGTTTACCAGAACAGTTTCAAAAGGAAGAGATTCCGAATTTATGGTACTTTAATACTGTAGTGGTGAAGTAGCTAATACAAAAAAACTGCAATTCTATAAATTACCTTAGGTTCAACAAGATCCAACAATAGCCTAGTCAAAATCTTTGGTTAAAATAAAATGATCATCATAACCAGGACAAATTCAGGTGCATAATATGTTTGCTGTATAAGTACTGAAGTCATATTGGAAAAGAAAGAAATATTCAAATTTCAAAGATACTTTCAATTTAATATTTTAGGGTTTGAAATTCTGATTATTCTTCATCCATGATTACTGCATATTTTCAAAATTATTACCTCTCTGGATTTGATCTCCCTAGGATGATTACGAATTGCAGATATTGCCTTCTGGTAACCCATTGCTCTCCATGTATCCTTCTTGTTCTTATATACTGCTGCCAGTTTCTCAAGCTCAGTAGTTATGTGGGTATTGAGATTGTTTACTTTACTACTTGAAGGTTGGGAACAGGCAAATTTATCCTGAAAAAAATTATATAAATAATAAAAACATACCAATATTTACATTTACTGTACTTTTTAATCCATTAAAATATTCTAGTTATCTTACTGATAATTAGTACACTTCAAATTATAACTTTAATTAATTCCTGTCATAGCATATACGGTGGTACCCCGAGTTCTGAACTGTTCCCAACTCGACCAATTATGTAAGTGTATTATTGTAAGTGCTTTTGTAAGTGTATTTTTGGGGGTCTGAAACAGACTAACATAATTTACATTATTCATTATGGGGACAAATTCGTTCGGTAATGGCACCTGAAAAGCCTTTTGGAACGAAGAAAGTTTGAAATTCTGGGTACCACTGTATATTATACATGGATGCCTGCTGTTACCTGGATAAAACTGATGCACTGTAAGTTGCAGTATGACTAACAAAGAACTTTAAAGGAAAATCAAGTAAATCTTCAACCAGAATGAACAGTAAAACCCACCAGATAAGATTTTCTTCAGATTTTTAACCCCAGAGGGTTAGCCACAAAGGATAACCCAAGAAAGTCAGTGTGTCATCGAGGACTGTCCGTCTTATTTCCATTGGGGTCCTCAATTTTGTCCCCCAGGATGCGACCCACGTCAGTCGACTAAAACTCTGGTACATATTTGCTGCTAGGTGAACAGGACAACAGGTTTAAGGAAACGCATCGAAATGTTTCCACCCCACCGGGCCCTCCATGTGTGAAGTGAGAGCTTTAGCCACCAAGCCACTGGGCCACCAAGCACTATCATTTCTTCTCTTTACTTTAAATCACTCATGCTCACTTATACACATGACTGTGTGACTTCTTCTCCATGTTGATGGTAATGTGGAATTATTTTCTATTGTCTGAAATTTTTGATAATCTTGTATGTGGTTATCATGTCTCCTCTTTTCCCAACAAACAAGCTATCATTAAGGGAGAATAAAAAAATTTACAGTTTGAAAAATGAATGCAGGAACTGAACCACATGGCAATGCTAAGATTTAGTCTAAGAATACACAAGCATGTACTACTTACCTTAAATCTACTAGGTAATAGTTTAACTGGAAATTGTGAAGCTTGTTGATATCTCTGATAATTTTCACTATTGTCATTCTGTTTGTCTATGTTACTTGCTGTGTGAACTGGTTCTCGAGTCTTCACTTCTTCTGAGGTATTGTCTTTCTTGTACACTTCATTATTATACAAGTTGCTGTTTTTAAAGTCACAGGGGACTGAAGTTAGATTTATTTTTGCTTCCTTTACATCGTCAGGATTCACATTTGCTCTCTGATGAGTGAATTTTTTGGTCAATGTGTTAACTACATGATCACCGACACTGTCTTTCTCGCTTTTTCCTAAGTAATTTAATAACTTATTCTTATTTTTTAGTTCTGGCTGTTCAGGTACAGGATTTTTTATTCCATCTTCACTGGCCACTGCACTAGTCTTATTTTTATGAGTGTCAGTGGAGACCAAAACTGGTATTATTTCATATTCTTTCGTCTGAATCTTTGCTTTTGTTTTGACACACTCCACAAGCCATGTGCATTTAATAAAAGCAGTGTTATGGTAATTGGATGGGTCAATTAATAATTTCAACTTTTCATTATCAATTGATTCTTCAAAAATTACATGTGACACTACTTCAGAGGGCAATGGCAGTGTTTCTACAATTTCACCTCCATATTTCCTAATATGATTTTGAAATATAGTTAATCTCCTAATACCAAAGTTTGCTGGATGAATATAGCATCTTACTCCTGAGAAAAAAGTGAGAGATGCTTCATGACCAGTATTGGCTACATTACAGACAGTTTTAGCTTTCTTTACTGATTTTACAGAATGACCGATTTTTCTTCTCATACTGATCGTATGTCCCACTCTGAAACAACAGTATATATTTTAATCAATCTCTGCTGTTAATGGATTATTATTATTATTATTATTATTATTATTATTAGCATTATTTTATTATTAAAAACAAGTGCTAAGCTTGTATGGGCCACAGAGCTACTGTTAATGAAATACTTAAATCTATGAAGTAAAATATTCTGGGGAAAAGGGATCAAAATACCCCAAGAGAAATTAGCCATACTGACTGGCTTTTTTGGGTTATCCTGTGTTACTAATATTAAGGATTAATAATCCAAATATAATCTTATATAATGAGATGTGTGCTGCAATATTATTACTGAATGTTTGTATTACATTCATGAAAATTCATTGCCAATGTATCTTCTTTTGTATTTATCAATGAAAATAACAATTTTACGAGTTGAATAGATGCAATAAATACTTCAGTAGATTTTGGCAAGAGATTTAAACTGACATTAGTGGGCTCATTGAATGTAGTCTGCAAATTCATTCA
Source organism: Cherax quadricarinatus (assembly GCF_038502225.1). Taxonomy (NCBI): domain Eukaryota; kingdom Metazoa; phylum Arthropoda; class Malacostraca; order Decapoda; family Parastacidae; genus Cherax; species Cherax quadricarinatus. The sequence goes on from NC_091335.1 coordinate 4,095,164, forward strand.
TAACAGTAGGCCTAGTTAACTGTAGGCTATCATTCTACTGCTAAACTATGTACAGACCATGACCTAGTTCTGATCTATGTAAATTATGAAACATATAAAGGTCTCAAATACAAATTATCCATTATTCTTTATTGCTCCTTTTTTCTATATGTCTTATTTATCTAGTTAATTAAGGGGTGTTAGTTCCTTATCTCCAACTGAATGTTCCTTCAGAAAATTACCAGTGCTAACTATAGACACAGTTCAGACTTCAAAAAAATAACTCTTTTATCCAGAAGCTTAAGCAGGTATATACCCAAGATGGGAGGCAGGCAATCCAAGAAAGTGAAGCGTACCTAGAGTATACCTGGAGGGTGTTCTGGGGGTCAATGCTCCTACTACCAGATCCATGACTAGGCCTCATGGTGAATCAGGACCTGATCAACCAGGCTGATACTGCTGGCTGCACGTAATGCAACATATGAATCACAACCAGGCTAGTCAGGTACTGACTTTAGATGTCAGACCAGCTAGTAGTCCCTTAGAGCTTCAATTAGAAAGATTATGTGGAGAGGATGGTGGGTACTGAAGGGACCTATGGTCTCAAATAATGTAGTCAGCTTTGGGTCTGGATCAGAGTTTTGTTAGTAAGTTTAATATCTTTATGTACCCCATACCCATCTTGTGGGTGGTTGTCAAAAGATTAGAGGTACATAATGGGTCCAGAGACTGGGCCCCAAAGTTTTGATAGCTGAACAAGTTACAAAGGTAAGGAACTCCAGGTAGATGTGACCTGGATCAGAGAGGTACAAGTTTCCCATATAAGTTGGTCCTTTCAAGCCTGGATCAGGCACCAAGAGAGGAGGTTCCTTTGAACTGTCTTAGTAAACCCAGAAATACTCATTAACCCGTAAACGGTCCAGGCAGATCTACATTCACATGTGTAGTGCAACAAAAGTAGATCAAAGTTTTTTTTACACATTTTCAAATGTAGAAAAACTAAAAGAAGATCTACTTTTTTTACATACTCTCAAATGTTGAAAAAACGTATATATACGTATGGACCGTTTACAGGTTAACTGGGGGTACACTAAATCTGTAGGAGGCCGTACAATGCAAAGGAAATGGCAGGCAATCAGATTCAATCCAAAAGATTGGGAAGGTGATTTGACTTCAGATATTTAGGCACACTGTGGCTGCTTTAGCTTATTTTTAAAATGAGTAAGATTATTGAAATCTTTCAACTTGGCTCTTAAATTATTCCGTACATTTGGTCCTTTAAATGTGCAAAGAATTTCTGTAGATGTTAAATTGAATGCGAGGAATTTCAGATAGTTGCTGACTACCTTTTTTTTTACTGGGTTATCCTAAGTAATTTACATGTTAAATTATGTATGATAATTGTATTTATGTGTACCTGTACCTAGATAAATTTAAATTGTTTTTAAGGTGTGGTGCCTATGTGTTCTGTTGTAATTCTATAAGAATTGCCCGAGTTCATTGTCAGTTACATTGTAATGTTTTGAACATGTGGACTGAACAGTATTCTTTTCTTAAGTATGAACTACATTTATATTTATTAGGCTCCAGAATTTGAATACAGTGTGCTGCCTGGAACGACTTGTGATTGATCCGAGAACTGCCTTTTGTCGATTCATAATTAGTTTGAGGTGGGTAGCTGAAGTGGATCCGTAGTCCGGAACTATGGAGCTGAACACTTCCCCAGGTTCAAGGACTGACCATCTCAAAAACTATTTCTCCAAGGTTGATGACTGACTCTCCTCAACGCTGGTGAGAGGCTCTTGATCTAGGGAACTGGATCTGTGCTCCAGTTCCCTGAATTGAGCCTGAATACCCTCCATTCCCCCCCCCCACGTGCGCTGTATAATCCTACGGGTTTAGGGCTCCCCCATGATTATAATGATGACTGATTACATCATGTTTACCTCGTCGCTACTCTTGCTGTCTAAAGTTTACTCTCTTCTGTATCTGACTACACGAGTCTGTCGCCTAGACGAGACGTTTCAATAATAAATTTACCTAACTGTTGCAAATTTGTCTTACTAATTAACTTATTGGTATTTTATATCATTTTCACCATTAAACAAACATTTGACGTTACCTTTTGTTGGGTTTATAAGAGCCAGTGACAGCTTATGTAGTATCGAACCCGACTTCCCGATGTATGAGTAACATCTGTTGCTGAAAACTGGGCCATGAAAGAATAGGGATCAAGAATTCCTTTGTAAACATTATTATTAGTAGTATTATAATCAAGGGGAAGCGCTAAACCCGTAGGATTGTGCAGTCCTTTGTAAACAAAAACAGGAACTAGAAGTTCCCAATTAGATGAGCTGGACGTCCTTGCCAAGACCCAGCAGAGCGTGTTTCCCACACTCACCATCTGAGTACAATAACCGACTTCTCACCAGAACCATTAAAGCATTATCCGAAGAGCGGAAAAATGGAGTTGGCTAAAAAAAAGCAGATGACCAGGTGCCCCTCCTGTAATATGCCCGGCGGGTAAAGCAGATGAGAAGTGTCCCAGAGAGAGTGAGGGGGGGGGGGTAATTTGTCACTGATACTCAGACAAGAGCGAGACGTCCACACCCGATGAAAGCTGGAGCAAAGTCCTTGATGCTACCAGTAGTTGTTGGGGGTAATAAGGGCCACTGGCAGTTACAAGGACCCCCCCAATGGAAATAAGTCAGATTTTTTGAGTTATCCTACATAATTTACACTATGCATGATAATTTTAGGTATGTGTATGTATGCCTCAATAAACTTATTTACTGACGATATATTGAGCACTGCTTCCCCATACATGGGGAAGTTTACTGAGGTAAAATTTTACTCAATTTTGGATTACAATAATAATAATAATAATAATAATAATAATAATAATAATAATAAGAATAATAATATTATTATTATTATTATTATTATTATTATTATTATTAATAATAATAATAATAATAAAATAATAAATTTTATTTGTACAAGTATGGAGAGGGAGCATGGACACGGGGGTCGTCCCACAGTTACTAAAGGGATAGGATAGGATTTCGTTCGGATTTTTAACCCCGGAGGGTTAGCCACCCAGGATAACCCAAGAAAGTCAGTGCGTCATCGAGGACTGTCTAACTTATTTCCATTGGGGTCCTTAATCTTGTCCCCCAGGATGCGACCCACACCAGTCGACTAACACCCAGGTACCTATTTGCTGCTAGGTGAACAGGAAACGTGTCGAAATGTTTCCACCCGCCGGGAATCGAACCCGGGCCCTCCGTGTGTGAAGCGGGAGCTTTAGCCACCAGGCCACCGGGCCACCACTCCACAAAGGGGGCAGTAAAGCAACAGCAAAGAACTACAGACCAATAGCACTAACATCCCATATCATAAAAATCTTTGAAAGGGTCCTAAGAAGCAAGATCACCACCCATCTAGAAACCCATCAGTTACACAACCCAGGGCAACATGGGTTTAGAACAGGTCGCTCCTGTCTGTCTCAACTATTGGATCACTACGACAAGGTCCTAGATGCACTAGAAGACAAAAAGAATGCAGATGTAATATATACAGACTTTGCAAAAGCCTTCGACAAGTGTGACCATGGCGTAATAGTGCACAAAATGCGTGCTAAAGGAATAACATGAAAAGTCGGTCGATGGATCTATAATTTCCTCACTAACAGAACACAGAGAGTAGTCGTCAACAGAGTAAAGTCCGAGGCAGCTACGGTGAAAAGCTCTGTTCCACAAGGCACAGTACTCGCTCCCATCTTGTTCCTCACCCTCATATCTGACATAGACAAGGATGTCAGCCACAGCACCGTGTCTTCCTTTGCAGATGACACCTGAATCTGCATGACAGTGTGTTCCATTGCAGACACTGCAAGGCTCCAGGCGGACATCAACCAAATCTTTCAGTGGGCTGCAGAAAACAATATGAAGTTCAACGATGAGAAATTTCAATTACTCAGATATGGTAAACACGAGGAAATTAAATCTTCATCAGAGTACAAAACAAATTCTGACCACAAAATAGAGCGAAACACCAACGTCAAAGACCTGGGAGTGATCATGTCGGAGGATCTCACCTTCAAGGACCATAACATTGTATCAATCGCATCTGCTAGAAAAATGACAGGATGGATAATGAGAACCTTCAAAACTAGGGAGGCCAAGCCCATGATGACACTCTTTAGATAACTTGTTCTATCTAGGCTGGAATATTGCTGCACACAAACAGCACCTTTCAAGGCAGGTGAAATTGCTGACCTAGAAAATGTACAGAGAACCTTCACGGCGCGCATAATGGAGATAAAACACCTCAATTACTGGGAGCGCTTGAGGTTCCTAAACCTGTATTCCCTGGAACGCAGGCGGGAGAGATACATGATTATATACACCTGGAAAATCCTAGAGGGACTAGTACCGAACTTGCACACGAAAATCACTCACTACGGAAGCAAAAGACTTGGCAGACGATGCAACATCCCCCCAATGAAAAGCAGGGGTGTCACTAGCACGTTAAGAGACCATACAATAAGTGTCAGGGGCCCGAGACTGTTCAACTGCCTCCCAGCATACATAAGGGGGATTACCAACAGACCCCTGGCAGTCTTCAAGCTGGCACTGGACAAGCACCTAAAGTCGGTTCCTGACCAGCCGGGCTGTGGCTCGTACGTTGGTTTGCGTGCAGCCAGCAGTAACAGCCTGGTTGATCAGGCTCTGATCCACCAGGAGGCCTGGTCACAGACCGGGCCGCGGGGGCGTTGACCCCCGGAACTCTCTCCAGGTAAACATGTACAAGGCCCGTATAGGCCTAGCTGGCATCAATGACATACTACTATATAGAAAGCCCCTTGTTATCCGTCCCGTCTCGGGACTGATAACTTCGGATTACAATCATCAGATTACAGTCATCGGATCCTTTTCCCGAAGGTACTTTTAATGAAAGTGCACTGTTTATGTGCACCGGCATATCACATTCTCAGATTTTTGTTTGTACACTGCAACCTGTATCTTCTTGAACAAGTAGCGTACAGTCTGCTCTTTGTACCTTTATTTTTCTCGGCCTTTGTTTATGCTAACATTGAATTTCTGGTTTCTTCCCTACCTCCACCTCTCCACTTATTAAGTGGAGAGGTGGAGATCAGTTAGAGGCTTCTCTCTCTTCTCTTCCCCTCCAAGTTTTAAATACAAGAACTCCCATTCATTTTAACCCACACACTCAGTGAATAAACTTACTCTCTCCTGCATATATTTCTCAGTATGCTTCTCTTCAACTGCACCCTACCTGGTCTGTGCTCCCAGATTTACATGACCGATCATTTTCCTATCCTCCTTACTTCCCATTCATATTCTCACACTTGTAGCCCACGTTGGCAGTTTGAACGTGAGAACTGGGCCCTTTACTGGCGTCGCACTGTTTTTAGTGAGGAATCATCGCTGTCATCCTCTGATGAGCCAGTACAAGTATTTTTGTCTTCGGTTTTAAACGTTGCGTCAAAATCCCTCAAACTTCGTGTATGCACTCTGAGAAATGCGTGCCTTGGTGGTCCGTAACTTGTGCTCGTGCAGTGCGTCTGAAACGTGCTACATAGGGCAGTTATCGCTACAAGAGGATTACAGAGCGACTCCTTGATTGTAAGCGGGAGAGGGCAGCTGCCCGACGTGCAGTCCGTCAAGCAAAACGCACCTGTTGACGGGAGTGTTTCTACTGTATTCTACAATAATATCTTTATTTCTACAATTACATGTACAAGGTATACAGTCCTAGCTGACATTAATGACATACTACTATATAAAAAGCCACTTGTTATGTAAAGCATTTCGGGCAAATTAGGTCAATTTTTGTCCCTGGATGCGACCCACACCAGTCGACTAACATCCAGGTACCCATTTTACTGATGAGAAACACAGACAACCGGTGTAAAGAAACACGCCCAATGTTTCTACCCTGGGCCAGGAATCGAAGCCGGGCCCTCAGCGTGTGAAGGGAGAACTATTACCACCAGGTCACAGGCCACCTTTTCCTCTATGACTTTATTTAAAAAAAAATGTCAGGAAATTGAGTCGTAGTTCTCCAGTCCCTGCCCCCGTACTTAGGGGTGACGGCGTCAGCATTGCTAACCCTACTGAAGTTACCACAGCAATTGGAAATCATCTTGTCCGTATCTCTCAGGGGCTCCACATATGCCCCTTATTTCTCTCCTCCAAGTCTGCTGTAATCTTGAAGAATTTGAATATTCTTCAAGACTACGGTGCTCTTCAACTCCAAGGCTGAAGGATTACCTCATCTTTTGTATATAGTTCTACATTCTTCACAGTATGTTCCTGTATTGTATTGATAAAGCCACTGGATGGCAAAACGTCTATAAATTATGATACCCAATGTTGCACTTGTGTCTAATTCTTCAATCTGTCGGTATTATAAACCATTCATGTGCAGCAGTGACTTGTTAAGGTCACTTGTTGACGCTGTTGGAAGACTTCGACTTTACTCACGCCGCTAGACTTACAACGTTATATTTACGACGTTATACTCAAGTCGTTAGATTTACGACTTTAGGCTTACTACATTAGATTTGCTACAGTAACACAAGTTTAGGTACTATAATTATATATAGTAACCAAGTAATTCAACTGCGTGAAAATCAGTTACAATAACAAATAAGGAACAGTAGGATTTGCGACGTTAGACTTAGGACGTTACGACGCTAACGCTACTGTTGCTGCCCCTCTGATACTACTGGGCTGTTGTTATTGCTGCTGCGGCTGTTGTTACTGTTGCTGCCCCACTTCACATGTCGTGTTCCCAAGGTCTGACGTTATCAGTTAAACCGACAATGATAAGATAAGATTTCGTTCGGATTTTTAACCCCGGGGGGTTAGCCACCCAGGATAACCCAAGAAAGTCAGTGCGTCATCGAGGACTGTCTAACTTATTTCCATTGGGGTCCTTAATCTTGTCCCCCAGGATGCGACCCACACCAGTCGACTAACACCCAGGTACCTATTTGCTGCTAAGTGAACAGGACAACAGGTGTAAGGAAACGTGTCGAAATGTTTCCACCCGCCGGGAATCGAACCCGGGCCCTCCGTGTGTGAAGCGGGAGCTTTAGCCACCAGGCCACCACAGTTATATGTTATGCAACATATCCATGAAGATGATTTTATTCAAATAAATAACCCAGGCAGGTTCATAGTCCCAGATAACCCGAGAAAGTCAAGCCTATTGTGGCTTATGTCCGCTCACATCTCTTTTTTTTTTCTAGGATGCAACATATAATAATTGACTAACTCCTAGATGTGTAATAACTGCTAGGTAACAGAGGCAATTAAGTGCTAGTTAACAGGGACAGTTAACTGCTAGGTTACATGAGCAAGTAAGTGCTAGGTAATAGGAGCAATTAAGTGCTAGGTAACAGGAGCAGTTAACTGCTAGGTAACAGGAGCAGTTGACTGCTAGGTAACAGGAGCAGTTGACTGCTAGGTAACAGGAGCAGTTGACTGCTAGGTAACAGGAGCAATTGACTTCTAGGTAACAGGACCAGTTGACTGCTAGGTAACAGGACCAGTTGACTGCTAGGTAACAGGACCAGTTGACTGCTAGGTAACAGGACCAGTTGACTGCTAGGTAACAGGACCAGTTGACTGCTAGGTAACAGGACCAGTTGACTGCTAGGTAACAGGACCAGTTGACTGCTAGGTAACAGGACCAGTTGACTGCTAGGTAACAGGAGCAATTGACTTCTAGGTAACAGGACCAGTTGACTGCTAGGTAACAGGACCAGTTGACTGCTAGGTAACAGGACCAGTTGACTGCTAGGTAACAGGGGCAGATGTTAGGATACTTGCCCATACATCCCGCCGCGCCCAGAGTTGAACCAAGGTTCTTTTGGCTGTGTGCTAAGTGCACTTCCGCTGTACTGAAAGGTATATTGCTTTTGCTGTGGTTTTGTCTACATTTATTTACAGACAATCATGACATAAATCATCAATAGCAACTGTGTTTGAAACTGGGAGTGGAAAGTACTGGTATGGTGAGTTGGCACCCAGGTAGGGTGAAGGTACAGGAGTACCCAGAGTCCAGGGTGAGAGAGAGCGCCTCACCTTCATGCCTGGGAACACCTGTACCCTCACATGAGGTCAACTTTATCACCACTACACACACACACACACACACACACACGTACTGTTTTAAATGTGAGCTTTCTGTCTTACCTCTATTTCAGTAATGCTTTTATTTTACACTTTCTCCGGCATACATAATGGGCTTATTTCTTTATAATTCTTACGCATTCATAAGATCCTTATACGTACACGGAAACTATGAATATGCTCTCCAACAGCTCTTACGTACTTTCTTTTTTTTTCATACATATACTGAAGACATACACCAACTGCAGCAAAATTATATCCCCACCTGCTTTCAAACACTTCACTCTTAATGCCATTTGTCGCAGCTGAGTTATTACCTTTCATTTTACACACTGCTTCGTGTACTTTTTTCCAGTCATTTCTGAATCTTTCTTACTCCTACCAGATGTTATTTCTCTGCTCAGTACACGTAATCACCACCTCACTTTCAAGAACATTTAACACCTCAAATTAGTTTCCCGTCTAACATTTTCTAATTTTGTTTTTAACTACGAAGTCCGTGTGCTCCTCAGGCTTTCTCAACTTATTAATGTTTCTCAGGAAAAAAGCTTATATTCATCCATTCTCTTATTTGCTCTCTTTTTGCACTCACCACTCATTTAACCTCGTATTTTCTCCTCAGACGCTTTACCTTCTGTGTATTATTTATACATTGTAAAATATTTCTCATATTCTAAATTACCAACAGTCATTCCTACTCCCACCTTCGTCTTCCTCCTCATACCCACAAACTTTTGCTTTGCCCTATAGTATTGCATTCCAAAATCTGCCATATTCTTGTTATGGGACAGATGGGAAGGTGTATGTAGCAGCCCTGACGAGAGTCAGGGAAACCACCACACCGGCCAGGTGCAGCTTCCCACCACACAAGGACGTGTGGTAGGGAAGCGGCTGGGAAATGATGGTGGGGGGGGGTAATTAAGTTTGAGCCTTCTACCTCCACTACTACTACCTCTACTACTACTACTACTACCACCTCCTGCCTAGTGTTCTAGTGGTACACTCTTATTATTTTACATGTAAACCACACAATAACCAAATTCTGTAAACTCAGCATTGTAATCCTTATAGAGAATAAACTTTGAATTTGAATTTGAATATATTCCCCTCCCTCCTTTTCGTTACTGTGACTTTGTAAATGGTCCAAGTCGGACCGAAACGTCGTCGTAAGCTCCTCTCTTCTATGTGCGGGTTATTTGTGTATCGTTCCAGTCACAGTATTGTGCCTTTTTTGTTATTTATCTCCATTTCCTCGAATCAAAAACTTTTGCCAACATGAAGGCAGACCGTAACCTGGAAAGAGGTCCCGTCCAGGAGTTAACCCGCTTCGTTATTATGTTTAATTTCAAAATTGAGGTGTATATGAATGGTTCAGAGAACCGACAAGTTGATAAATTAGACACATGTGCAATAGTTGGGTATCTTCAATGAGGAAACGTTTCGCCACACAGTGACTTCATCAGTCCATACAAACGAGAATCAATCAGTCCATCAATCTTTTCAAGATTGATGGACTGATTACATCGACTCAAGGCTAAGGGACTGATTACCTCAAACTCCTCCTGTTCTTCACCATTCTCCTTTGTAAGAACTGATGAAGCTACTGTGTGGTGAAACGTTTCCAAATTAAAGATACCCAAGTATTGCACCCGAACGGAACTCCGTTCAGGTGTACTTGTGGTGCACCATAATTTGAACTGTTATCAGGGAGTGGTAATAGGTTTAAAGTCCACACACACACACACACACACACCTTGTACTCAGGGAAATTATTAATGAAGCTACTAAAAATAATTCTTAATTCCCTCTCCATTTAAGGTGTAGTGATTATCAACATCTTACTGGGAGGGAGGGAAGGAGGGAGGGAAGGAAATAGGAGAGGAGAAATCAAGAAAGGAAAGAAGATAGGGAGGGAGGAGGGAGGAAGGAAGAGTCATCTGTTACCTAGTCATCAGCATAGATATATATATAAGAGAGAATGTGAGCATCCATTATTGGCCTGTGAGGTGTGTGTGTGGATCCATGTTATCATACATTATGACTCGTCAGGTGGTGGTGTTGCTAGTGGTGCTGCTGCTGGAGGGATGGGCTGCTGCCACCTTCTACCAGGACTGTGGTGAGAGCCTCTACACACACACATTTATTAGCGTTGTTATACTCCCCGAATTCATCCTGAGGGCTACAGCAGAGTCAACCATTGTGTCCAGGAACTTGAGTCACAACCTTGTGTAGCCTAAGTTATAATTACAATCAGTTAGTTACAACGGGCAAAGTTGAGATACTTGGTTAAATTGGTTGATAACATCATTATGAATGAGCTATTTCGACATTTCTTGAACAACTGTATAAAAATTGTCAATACAGTCTTAAATTATCGCACAGCCTCGTACACGATGACGAAGGACACCAGCATATATTTGGAACCGTTTATTATTATTGTTTATGGGGAAGCATAGACTCGTAGGAGTTATACAGTACCTGGGGAAAGTCAGGCAGCGAAGTGTGATCCAAGAATGGAAAAGAGATACAATTCCTTATCAAGAACCCATCACCGGTGGTAAAGAATCCCCCCTCCTCTCCTGGAAAGTTTTATTTGCAATAAGATATAAAATGAAGAGCCCTGTCTGACTTAGGACAACACGCGTTACCTTTACCATAACTGTGAAAATATACCCTGTATATTTTGACAGTTATGTGAAAATAAATTATTTAAAAAGTGCTATTAAGAAAGACAAAACAGCAGCATCAGAAGATATTAAAGTAAGTAGTGACGTGGTTACTTCAGCTTCAACTTTGAACTTCATGAAGATCGTGTCACGAAGTCTCATTACTATATTGCATTACTGTTTTTCATAATATTCTTTTACTATTTCCCAGACACTGAGGACAAACAAAAGTGCTACTGTTATAAATAAGTCATAAGTGTACTACAGTTTCCATCTCTACTTTCTCCTGTTCTCATTCGAGACAGTTTTAATTATCTGCAGTATAAGTTAACTAAGATATGGTTGTGGTTGACAGGTTCTGACGCCGAGGTCTTGGAGGTCTCTATCACTGACTGTGACATACCACCTTGTATAGTGCCACGACCCAGCTCTCAACATGTTAATATTACCTTCATACCAGGTAATTATCATTCTATAATAATAATAATAATAATATTTCATATAGTGCTAAATCTTAATGGATTGTACAGCATTGCATGTAGACGCAGTGGTGACGCTGCGTTGCAGAAGTATGCGAGGTCAGCTAAAATATGAGCGCAGTGGTACCTGGGTCCTCGGGTCAAATCGTGGGCGGGAAGAGACCTATGAACGTCCCCCCAACACCTGCTGCCCCTGTTACCTAGCAGTAAATAGACACCCATGTGTTAGTCTAGTGTTGTGTGTGGCATCCTGGGGGAGGACATAGAACCACACAATGGAATCAAGCCACACTGCGCGACTTTCTCTGTTTACAGTATTAACCGTCCGGGGTTAATAACTTCAACAAACTCTTCTTCTCTTGGTGTAGATAGTAAATAATGATCGGTGTTTTGTTTGCAGCTCACGAGGGTACTATCCTGGATACCGTCATCAACGCAAACATAGGAGGTGTGGACTTTCCCTGGCCAGGTCCTAGTGGCTGCCCTCTCCTGGTACAAGGCTCGTGTCCCATCCAGCCTGGACAAACCTACAAGTACAGCTCTTTAATGCCCGTCTATGCTGAGTACCCCGCAGTCAGTATCATGCGCTTTCTGCAACTCTCTCATATTGGTTATGATCATTCTCAGTTGATTACGTGACCAAACACATCAGTGTATCAAGCATAATTGAATTATTAGTAGAACCAAGTGTGCTTTGGTAGCTGCGGGATCCCAGAAAGGTATCCCCTTATTGCATAGCACCAGTCCCCTGTACATAAATGATTCGAGGAAGGTATCCCAGCATTGCATAACGCCAGCCCCTGTACCTGGAGACCTGGAGTTTACCTGGAGAGAGTTTCGGGGGTCAACGCCCCCGCGGCCCGGTCTGTGACCAGGCCTCCTGGTGGATCAGCGCCTGATCAACCAGGCTGTTGCTGCTGGCTGCACGCAAACCAACGTACGAGCCACAGCCCGGCTGATCAGGAACTGACTTTAGGTGCTTGTCCAGTGCCAGCTTGAAGACTGCCAGGGGTCTGTTGGTAATCCCCCCGTATTATTGCATAATACGTCCCCATACATCAATGATCCAGAAGAAGTATCCCTGTATTGCATAACACCAGTCATCTGGTATTTACACCTGGCCTTACCTTTCTGTCTTCCCCAAACAGGTGTCCGTGGTTGTCACGTACAAAATCACGGACGAAAATGAGGTCAATCACGCCTGCATTATGTTCCCCATCATCCTGGTGTAGTTCCCATCACCGGAAAGCTGATTTCGTTAGGCTGTCAGCCTACTTCACAACTGAAAATACGTTCTGAAATGAGAAGAAGTGAGTCTGAGCTTAAGAAAGTTATTCTCTGAGGGAGTGTATCTGAATGCTGGCCTGAGTGTGTGTGTTGGTGAATATGTCAGTGTTGGTGAAGCGTCTGTGTGTTGGATGCTCACTCTTCTTACCCAAGAAGCTGCGGTCATTTTTATTAGATGGTAGAGAGAAGTTTTGTGCCCACCAAACATACCGTATATTACAGGCAACGTATCGCTTTGGGTTAGAGCTTTATCAAGACATGTTTCGCTCCGTGTAGAGCTTTAAGAAGCCACGTTTCACTGTGTAGAGCCTTAAATTGTTTCGTTCTGTGTTAACCAAGTCATGTTTGGCTCTGTGTAGAGTTTTATCATGTTTGGCTCTGTGTAGAGTTTTATCATGTTTGGCTCTGTGTAGAGTTTTATCATGTTTCCTTCAGGATAAACTTTTATCATATCATTACTCGATAAACCTGTACACAAAGAGAGAAACGTTGTCTGTAGCGAAACATTGGGCTTCATCGAATAAGTTTCCACCATACCCTCCGGCTACACCTGCCATCCTACGTCAACAGTCGAGTAAAACAAATAGATAATGGATCTCACGTCTGAGAGATTATTATTCCACTGTAGAATGACCTTACCTTACAAACCAAGAGATAGATAGAGAGAGAGAGAGAGAGAGAGAGAGAGAGAGAGAGAGAGAGAGAGAGAGAGAGAGAGAGAGAGAGAGAGAGAGAGAGAGAGAGAGAGAGAGAGAGAGAGAATGAGCTGATGTAGGTAACAGCTCTAAGCTTGTAAATAAAGTTAGGAACCTTAAACTAACCTAGTAAAACCCTGTGTAAAAGAGAAAGAGAGAGAGAGAATAAATTTATTTTGATACATTCCTATACAACTCCATAATGAATAAATCTGTTATCTTCATTTTATTTATCCTGTTCCTTTTTTGTGTGTGTAACGGAGGATGCGTAACCCGCCCCGAGGACGTGGGCCTACTGTTAAGCCTACTGCTTCACGGCCTCCTCCAGGAGCGTGGTGTGGCCCGGTGGCCTGGTGGCTAAAGCTCCCGCTTCACACACGGAGGGCCCGGGTTCGATTCCCGGCGGGTGGAAACATTCGACACGTTTCCTTACACCTGTTGTCCTATTCACCTAGCAGCAAATAGGTACCTGGGTGTTAGTCGACTGGTGTGGGTCGCATCCTGGGGGACAAGATTAAGGACCCCAATGGAAATAAGTTAGACAGTCCTCGATGACGCACTGACTTTCTTGGGTTATCCTGGGTGCTGGGGGGCTAACCCTCCGGGGTTAAAAATCCGAACGAAATCTTATCTCAAGTGACTCTTCAGGTCACTTGTTCTATCTAGGCTGGAATATTGCTGCACTCTAACAGCACCTTTCAAGGCAGGTGAAATTGCCGACCTAGAAAATGTACAGAGAACTTTCACGGCGCGCATAACGGAGATAAAACACCTCAATTACTGGGAGCGCTTGAGGTTTCTAAACCTGTATTCCCTGGAACGCAGGAGGGAGAGATACATGATTATATACACCTGGAAAATCCTAGAGGGACTAGTACCGAACTTGCACACGAAAATCACTCACTACGAAAGCAAAAGACTTGGCAGACGATGCACCATCCCCCCAATGAAAAGCAGGGGTGTCACTAGCACGTTAAGAGACCATACAATAAGTGTCAGGGGCCCGAGACTGTTCAACTGCCTCCCAGCACACATAAGGGGGATTACCAACAGACCCCTGATCAGCCGGGCTGTGGCTCGTACGTTGGTTTGCGTGCAGCCAGCAGCAACAGCCTGGTTGATCAGGCGCTGATCCACCAGGAGGCCTGGTCACAGACCGGGCCGCGGGGGCGTTGACCCCCGAAACTCTCTCCAGGTAAACTCCAGGTTATCTGATGACGGACGAAGTTCCGTGCTGAGGCATTCACTGTTCATTCATATTATTATGTATTTATTTTATTATTTTATTAGTATTATTGACTATAATTATGATTATAATTATTATTAAAATTAAATTAAGTGCTAAACCTGTGAGGGTCATAGAGCACTGTGGGGAGGTTAAGACGATGTGAGAGGCAGAGGTGTGCAAGTTAAGGGTTAGTGAGGGTGCAAAGTTAGGGGTTAATGAGGGTGCAAAGTTAGGGGTTAGTGAGGGTGCAAAGTTAGGGTTAGTGAGGGTGCAAAGTTAGGGGTTAGTGAGGGTAGGGGGTTAGTGAAAATAAAACTGAAATCAAAGTTGGTATAAGAGGTTAGTTTCAGTTACAGAAGTTGAGAAAGAGACTTCCTCAAAGTTGGGTCTTTCAGCGAGGTGGCCAGTGAGAGTGTTGAAGGTGAGGTAGATCTAGACGCTCGACGTTGATTTTGTGTTTACTCCGAAAGGCAGGACAGTGTGTTAAGTTATGTTGAACGAGCATTACGACCTGGGAGTCCCAACTCAGTGGTGCTGGTTCTGTGTGATTATTCGCGAGTGAATCGTGTGTGTGTCCGGTACACAAGAGTGAGACTGTAGTCTCCCAAACACAGCAACCGTGGGATGATTAAAATCCTGAAAGTGGATATTGGTTAGCATTTGTGTATCAAATGATGAGAGGTGTGAGGAGTACTAACACCTGCGCATCACGTAAAATATCACAGGTACTGACACAGCCCCTGACATACACATAAACAAACAAACAAACAAACACACACACACACACACACACACACACACACACACACACACACACACACACACACACACACTGTCGCCAGGCATTGCTTCACACCGTCTGTTAAGTTTATTTCTGTGGCCCTGGCACTCCCGCTACTGACCAGTCAAAGCACCCTGAAGACCACCGTGGCACCCTGACGACCACCGTGGCACCCTGACAACCACCGTGGCACCCTGACAACCACCGTGGCACCCTGACGATCACCGTGGTACATATGTTGCACGAAACACTGCACAATTTAATCATGAAATAAATATTTCAATAATACCTAATTATCAAAGTATCCCGTACAGAAATATGCCAGGTATTATCCGAGAGTGTAACTAGTGAAAACAACGGTATCATGGTTGTGGGGAAGCGTTAAACGCGAAAGAGTCTTACAGCGTCTGAGGGACAGAAGGTACATTAATCAGGTTTGATTCAAGAAAGAGGAAGATTGCTCCAATTACTAGGATCAAGAGCCCTTCCCCAGCATCAATGTGTATTTCTCTGTAGAAAGCGTTCATAGGATAGACCTTGTTAAGTAAAAGGACACAAGTGCAACTAATGTGACATTTTATTGTGGCAACGTTTCGCTCTCCAGGAGCGGTATATATAGTATACCAGTATTACATCTCACTAAATACCCTCTGTGTCCGTGTATTGTTTGTAACAGCTTGTTAAAGATTCTGGAGAGCGAAACGTTGTCACAAAATGTCACATTAGAGTCTGACCAGATCTAGTTCATTACCTTTGTAACTTTTTCAGTTATCAAAACTTTGGGGCCCAGTCCCTGGACCAATTATGTACCTTTGTAATCATTGGACTGCCACTTTAGTTGCACCTGTGTCTTTTACTTAACATAATGTCGGTAATTCTACCAGTATTAATACAGGATAGACCTTGATCACACTCAGTAAATCAATCCTTTTTTTCCTTCTAGTAAATCCAGGCTCTGTCAGGACTTTTCTAAGAAAGTTTCTATCATCTCTGAGGCGGAAACCTATGTAAACAAAGGGTCAAGTGAAACTAAAATGATGTGAAGATCACCTTAGTCTTCACGACTACGGTGATCTTCACATCAATTCCAAGGCTGAGGGACTGATTACCTCAGTACCTTAACCAAGGCTGAGGGACTGATTACCTCAGTACCTTAACCAAGGCTGAGGGACTGATTACCTCAGTACCTTAACCAAGGCTGAGGGACTGATTACCTCAGTACCTTAACCAAGGCTGAGGGACTGATTACCTCAGTACCTTAACCAAGGCTGAGGGACTGATTACCTCAGTACCTTACCAAGGCTGAGGGACTGATTACCTCAGTGCCTTAACCAAGGCTGAGGGACTGATTACCTCAGTACCTTAACCAAGGCTGAGGGACTGATTACCTCAGTACCTTAACCAAGGCTGAGGGACTGATTACCTCAGTACCTTAACCAAGGCTGAGGGACTGATTACCTCAGTACCTTAACCAAGGCTGAGGGACTGATTACCTCAGTACCTTAACCAAGGCTGAGGGACTGATTACCTCAGTACCTTAACCAAGGCTGAGGGACTGATTACCTCGGTACCTTAACCAAGGCTGAGGGACTGATTACCTCAGTACCTTAACCAAGGCTGAGGGACTGATTACCTCAGTACCTTAACCAAGGCTGAGGGACTGATTACCTCAGTACCTTAACCAAGGCTGAGGGACTGATTACCTCAGTACCTTAACCAAGGCTGAGGGACTGATTACCTCAGTACCTTAACCAAGGCTGAGGGACTGATTACCTCAGTACCTTAACCAAGGCTGAGGGACTGATTACCTCAGTACCTTAACCAAGGCTGAGGGACTGATTACCTCAGTACCTTAACCAAGGCTGAGGGACTGATTACCTCAGTACCTTAACCAAGGCTGAGGGACTGATTACCTCAGTACCTTAACCAAGGCTGAGGGACTGATTACCTCAGAACCTTAACCAAGGCTGAGGGACTGATTACCTCAGAACCTTAACCAAGGCTGAGGGAATGATTACCTCAGTACCTTAACCAAGGCTGAGGGACTGATTACCTCAGTACCTTAACCAAGGCTGAGGGACTGATTACCTCAGTACCTTAACCAAGGCTGAGGGACTGATTACCTCAGTACCTTAACCAAGGCTGAGGGACTGATTACCTCAGTACCTTAACCAAGGCTGAGGGACTGATTACCTCAGTACCTTAACCAAGGCTGAGGGACTGATTACCTCAGTACCTTAACCAAGGCTGAGGGACTGATTACCTCAGTACCTTAACCAAGGCTGAGGGACTGATTACCTCAGTACCTTAACCAAGGCTGAGGGACTGATTACCTCAGTACCTTAACCAAGGCTGAGGGACTGATTACCTCAGTACCTTAACCAAGGCTGAGGGACTGATTACCTCAGTACCTTAACCAAGGCTGAGGGACTGATTACCTCAGTACCTTAACCAAGGCTGAGGGACTGATTACCTCAGTACCTTAACCAAGGCTGAGGGACTGATTACCTCAGTACCTTAACCAAGGCTGAGGGACTGATTACCTCAGTACCTTAACCAAGGCTGAGGGACTGATTACCTCAGTACCTTAACCAAGGCTGAGGGAATGATTACCTCAGTACCTTAACCAAGGCTGAGGGACTGATTACCTCAGTACCTTAACCAAGGCTGAGGGACTGATTACCTCAGTACCTTAACCAAGGCTGAGGGACTGATTACCTCAGTACCTTAACCAAGGCTGAGGGACTGATTACCTCAGTACCTTAACCAAGGCTGAGGGACTGATTACCTCAGTACCTTAACCAAGGCTGAGGGACTGATTACCTCAGTACCTTAACCAAGGCTGAGGGACTGATTACCTCAGTACCTTAACCAAGGCTGAGGGACTGATTACCTCAGTACCTTAACCAAGGCTGAGGGACTGATTACCTCAGTACCTTAACCAAGGCTGAGGGACTGATTACCTCAGTACCTTAACCAAGGCTGAGGGACTGATTACCTCAGTACCTTAACCAAGGCTGAGGGACTGATTACCTCAGTACCTTAACCAAGGCTGAGGGACTGATTACCTCAGTACCTTAACCAAGGCTGAGGGACTGATTACCTCAGTACCTTAACCAAGGCTGAGGGACTGATTACCTCAGTACCTTAACCAAGGCTGAGGGACTGATTACCTCAGTACCTTAACCAAGGCTGAGGGACTGATTACCTCAGTACCTTAACCAAGGCTGAGGGACTGATTACCTCAGTACCTTAACCAAGGCTGAGGGACTGATTACCTCAGTACCTTAACCAAGGCTGAGGGACTGATTACCTCAGTACCTTAACCAAGGCTGAGGGACTGATTACCTCAGTACCTTAACCAAGGCTGAGGGACTGATTACCTCAGTACCTTAACCAAGGCTGAGGGACTGATTACCTCAGTACCTTAACCAAGGCTGAGGGACTGATTACCTCAATACCTTAACCAAGGCTGAGGGACTGATTACCTCAGTACCTTAACCAAGGCTGAGGGACTGATTACCTCAGTACCTTAACCAAGGCTGAGGGACTGATTACCTCAGTACCTTAACCAAGGCTGAGGGACTGATTACCTCAGTACCTTAACCAAGGCTGAGGGACTGATTACCTCAGTACCTTAACCAAGGCTGAGGGACTGATTACCTCAGTACCTTAACCAAGGCTGAGGGACTGATTACCTCAGTACCTTAACCAAGGCTGAGGGACTGATTACCTCAGTACCTTAACCAAGGCTGAGGGACTGATTACCTCAGTACCTTAACCAAGGCTGAGGGACTGATTACCTCAGTACCTTAACCAAGGCTGAGGGACTGATTACCTCAGTACCTTAACCAAGGCTGAGGGACTGATTACCTCAGTACCTTAACCAAGGCTGAGGGACTGATTACCTCGGTACCTTAACCAAGGCTGAGGGACTGATTACCTCAGTACCTTAACCAAGGCTGAGGGACTGATTACCTCAGTACCTTAACCAAGGCTGAGGGACTGATCACCTCAGTACCTTAACCAAGGCTGAGGGACTGATTACCTCGGTACCTTAACCAAGGCTGAGGGACTGATTACCTCGGTACCTTAACCAAGGCTGAGGGACTGATTACCTCGGTACCTTAACCAAGGCTGAAGGACTGATTACCTCGGTACCTTAACCAAGGCTGAGGGACTGATTACCTCGGTACCTTAACCAAGGCTGAGGGACTGATTACCTCAGTACCTTAACCAAGGCTGAGGGACTGATTACCTCAGTACCTTAACCAAGGCTGAGGGACTGATTACCTCAGTACCTTAACCAAGGCTGAGGGACTGATTACCTCAGTACCTTAACCAAGGCTGAGGGACTGATTACCTCAGTACCTTAACCAAGGCTGAGGGACTGATTACCTCAGTACCTTAACCAAGGCTGAGGGACTGATTACCTCAGTACCTTAACCAAGGCTGAGGGACTGATTACCTCAGTACCTTAACCAAGGCTGAGGGACTGATTACCTCAGTACCTTAACCAAGGCTGAAGGACTGATTACCTCAGTACCTTAACCAAGGCTGAGGGACTGATTACCTCAGTACCTTAACCAAGGCTGAGGGACTGATTACCTCAGTACCTTAACCAAGGCTGAGAGACTGATTACCTCAGTACCTTAACCAAGGCTGAGGGACTGATTGCCTCAGTACCTTAACCAAGGCTGAGGGACTGATTACCTCAGTACCTTAACCAAGGCTGAGGGACTGATTACCTCAGTACCTTAACCAAGGCTGAGGGACTGATTACCTCAGTACCTTAACCAAGGCTGAGGGACTGATTACCTCAGTACCTTAACCAAGGCTGAGGGACTGATTACCTCGGTACCTTAACCAAGGCTGAGGGACTGATTACCTCAGTACCTTAACCAAGGCTGAGGGACTGATTACCTCGGTACCTTAACCAAGGCTGAGGGACTGATTACCTCAGTACCTTAACCAAGGCTGAGGGACTGATTACCTCAGTACCTTAACCAAGGCTGAGGGACTGATTACCTCAGTACCTTAACCAAGGCTGAGGGACTGATTACCTCAGCACCTTAACCAAGGCTGAGGGACTGATTACCTCAGTACCTTAACCAAGGCTGAGGGACTGATTACCTCAGTACCTTAACCAAGGCTGAGGGACTGATTACCTCAGTACCTTAACCAAGGCTGAGGGACTGATTACCTCAGTACCTTAACCAAGGCTGAGGGACTGATTACCTCGGTACCTTAACCAAGGCTGAGGGACTGATTACCTCAGTACCTTAACCAAGGCTGAGGGACTGATTACCTCAGTACCTTAACCAAGGCTGAGGGACTGATTACCTCAGTACCTTAACCAAGGCTGAGGGACTGATTACCTCAGTACCTTAACCAAGGCTGAGGGACTGATTACCTCAGTACCTTAACCAAGGCTGAAGGACTGATTACCTCAGTACCTTAACCAAGGCTGAGGGACTGATTACCTCAGTACCTTAACCAAGGCTGAGGGACTGATTACCTCAGTACCTTAACCAAGGCTGAGGGACTGATTACCTCATCTTCTGTATATAGTTCTTGTCTTCCATTTATGTCCTGGAATTTGTATTGATAAAGCCACTGGATGGCGAAACGTCTACAATTAAGATACCCAGATGTTGCACATGTGTATAATTTACATTTGGCTGGTTGGTTAATGGGTTTTCAAAGCTTATCGTCTCCACGAGTCGTTAAAGGTTGATCTAACCTTTACACCGCCAGACAAGAATATACTTTAATCCCTATAATAAGATTCAAGTAACTTTTCTTCATGTATATGCTATGAGAAATACAGTTTTCTCTAGGTAATAATTGGCTATAATCATAACCATAATTTTTAAAGCGGTGGAGGGGTAAGCCAGTGGAAGGCCTCGGTCACATGACCAAAACCTTCAGCTCTGAGTCATCGAATGACTGAGGCCAGCGTCAGGAAACACTTGTCCTGTTTCCTGTGCCTGTCAAATCTTGTTTCCTGTGCCTATCCAGTCCTGTTTCCTGTGCCTATCCAGTCCTGTTTCCTGTGCCTATCCAGTCCTCTTTCCTGTGCCTATCAAGTCCTCTTTTCTGTGCCTATCAAGTCCTCTTTCCTGTGCCTATCAAGTCCTGTTTCCTGTGCTTATCAAGTCCTGTTTCCTGTGCCTATCAAGTCCTGTTTCCTGTGCCTATCAAGTCCTGTTTCCTGTGCCTATCCAGTCCTGTTTCCTGTGCCTATCCAGTCCTGTTTCCTGTGCCTATCAAGTCCTGTTTCCTGTGCCTATCAAGTCCTGTTTCCTGTGAGTATCAAGTCCTGTTTCCTGTGCCTATCCAGTCCTGTTTCCTGTGCCTATACAGTCCTGTTTCCTGTGCCTATACAGTCCTGTTTCCTGTGCCTATACAGTCCTGTTTCCTGTGCCTATCCAGTCCTGTTTCCTGTGCCTATCCAGTCCTGTTTCATGTGCCTATCAAGTCCTGTTTCCTGTGCCTACCCAGTCCTGTTTCCTGTGCCTACCCAGTCCTGTTTCCTGTGCCTATCAAGTCCTGTTTCCTGTGCCTATCCAGTCCTGTTTCCTGTGCCTATCCAGTCGTTTCCTGTGCCTACCCAGTCCTGTTTCCTGTGCCTATCCAGTCCTGTTTCCTGTGCCTATCCAGTCCTGTTTCCTGTGCCTATCCAGTCCTGTTTCCTGTGCCTATCCAGTCCTGTTTCCTGTGCCTATCCAGTCCTGTTTCCTGTGCCTATCCAGTCCTGTTTCCTGTGCCTATCCAGTCCTGTTTCCTGTGCCTATCCAGTCCTGTTTCCTGTGCCTATCCAGTCCTGTTTCCTGTGCCTATCCAGTCCTGTTTCCTGTGCCTATCCAGTCCTGTTTCCTGTGCCTATCAAGTCCTGTTTCCTGTGCCTATCAAGTCCTGTTTCCTGTGCCTATCAAGTCCTGTTTCCTGTGCCTATCCAGTCCTGTTTCCTGTGCCTATCCAGTCCTGTTTCCTGTGCCTATCCAGTCCTGTTTCCTGTGCCTATCCAGTCCTGTTTCCTGTGCCTATCCAGTCCTGTTTCCTGTGCCTATCCAGTCCTGTTTCCTGTGCCTATCCAGTCCTGTTTCCTGTGCCTATCCAGTCCTGTTTCCTGTGCCTATCCAGTCCTGTTTCCTGTGCCTATCAAGTCCTGTTTTCTGTGTCTATCCAGTCCTGTTTCCTGTGTCTATCCAGTCCTGTTTCCTGTGCCTACCCAGTCCTGTTTCCTGTGCCTATCCAGTCCTGTTTCCTGTGCCTATCAAGTCCTGTTTCCTGTGCCTATCAAGTCCTGTTTCCTGTGCCTATACAGTCCTGTTTCCTGTGCCTATCCAGTCCTGTTTCCTGTGCCTATCCAGTCCTGTTTCCTGTGTGTATCCAGTCCTGTTTCCTGTGCCTATCCAGTCCTGTTTCCTGTGCCTATCCAGTCCTGTTTCCTGTGCCTATCCAGTCCTGTTTCCTGTGCCTATCCAGTCCTGTTTCCTGTGCCTATCCAGTCCTGTTTCCTGTGCCTATCAAGTTCTGTTTCCTGTGCCTATCCAGTCCTGTTTCCTGTGCCTATCCAGTCCTGTTTCCTGTGCCTATCCAGTCCTGTTTCCTGTGCCTATCAAGTCCTGTTTCCTGTGTCTATCCAGTCCTGTTTCCTGTGCCTATCCAGTCCTGTTTCCTGTGCCTATCAAGTCCTATTTCCTGTGCCTATCCAGTCCTGTTTCCTGTGCCTATCCAGTCCTGTTTCCTGTGCCTATCCAGTCCTGTTTCCTGTGCCTATCCAGTCCTGTTTCCTGTGCCTATCAAGTTCTGTTTCCTGTGCCTATCCAGTCCTGTTTCCTGTGCCTATCCAGTCCTGTTTCCTGTGCCTATCAAGTTCTGTTTCCTGTGCCTATCCAGTCCTGTTTCCTGTGCCTATCAAGTCCTGTTTCCTGTGCCTATCCAGTCCTGTTTCCTGTGCCTATCAAGTCCTGTTTCCTGTGTCTATCCAGTCCTGTTTCCTGTGCTTATCCAGTCCTGTTTCCTGTGCCTATCAAGTCCTGTTTCCTGTGCCTATCCAGTCCTGTTTCCTGTGCCTATCCAGTCCTGTTTCCTGTGCCTATCCAGTCCTGTTTCCTGTGCCTATCCAGTCCTCTTTCCTGTGCCTATCCAGTCCTGTTTCCTGTGCCTATCCAGTCCTGTTTCCTGTGCCTATCCAGTCCTGTTTCCTGTGCCTATCCAGTCCTGTTTCCTGTGCCTATCAAGTCCTGTTTTCTGTGTCTATCCAGTCCTGTTTCCTGTGTCTATCCAGTCCTGTTTCCTGTGCCTACCCAGTCCTGTTTCCTGTGCCTATCCAGTCCTGTTTCCTGTGCCTATCCAGTCCTGTTTCCTGTGCCTATCCAGTCCTGTTTCCTGTGCCTATCAAGTCCTGTTTCCTGTGCCTATCAAGTCCTGTTTCCTGTGCCTATCAAGTCCTGTTTCCTGTGCCTATCCAGTCCTGTTTCCTGTGCCTATCCAGTCCTGTTTCCTGTGCCTATCCAGTCCTGTTTCCTGTGCCTATCAAGTTCTGTTTCCTGTGCCTATCCAGTCCTGTTTCCTGTGCCTATCCCGTCCTGTTTCCTGTGCCTATCCAGTCCTGTTTCCTGTGCCTATCAAGCCCTGTTTCCTGTGTCTATCCAGTCCTGTTTCCTGTGCCTACCCAGTCCTGTTTCCTGTGCCTATCAAGTCCTGTTTCCTGTGCCTATCCAGTCCTGTTTCCTGTGCCTATCAAGTCCTGTTTCCTGTGTCTACCCAGTCCTGTTTCCTGTGCCTATCCAGTCCTGTTTCCTGTGCCTATCCAGTCCTGTTTCCTGTGCCTATCCAGTCCTGTTTCCTGTGCCTATCCAGTCCTGTTTCCTGTGCCTATCAAGTCCTGTTTCCTGTGTCTATCCAGTCCTGTTTCCTGTGCCTATCCAGTCCTGTTTCCTGTGCCTATCAAGTCCTGTTTCCTGTGCCTATCCAGTCCTGTTTCCTGTGCCTATCCAGTCCTGTTTCCTGTGCCTATCCAGTCCTGTTTCCTGTGCCTATCCAGTCCTGTTTCCTGTGCCTATCCAGTCCTGTTTCCTGTGCATATCCAGTCCTGTTTCCTGTGCCTATCCAGTCCTGTTTCCTGTGCCTATCCAGTCCTGTTTCCTGTGCCTATCCAGTCCTGTTTCCTGTGCCTATCCAGTCCTGTTTCCTGTGCCTATCCAGTCCTGTTTCCTGTGCCTATCCAGTCCTGTTTCCTGTGCCTATCCAGTCCTGTTTCCTGTGCCTATCCAGTCCTGTTTCCTGTGCCTATCCAGTCCTGTTTCCTGTGCCTATCCAGTCCTGTTTCCTGTGCCTATCCAGTCCTGTTTCCTGTGCCTATCCAGTCCTGTTTTCTGTGCCTATCCAGTCCTGTTTCCTGTGCCTATCAAGTCCTGTTTCCTGTGCCTATCAAGTCCTGTTTCCTGTGCCTATCCAGTCCTGTTTCCTGTACCAACCAGTCCTGTTTCCTGTGCCAACCAGTCCTGTTTCCTGTGCCAACCAGTCCTGTTTCCTGTGCCAACCAGTCCTGTTTCCTGTGCCAACCAGTCCTGTTTCCTGTGCCTAACCAGTCCTGTTTCCTGTGCCTATTCAGTCCTGTTTCCTGTGCCTAACCAGTCCTGTTTCCTGTGCCTAACCAGTCCTGTTTCCTGTGCCAACCAGTCCGGATATAAACGTCCATCGCACTTGTTAAGACTTTTCAAGTTTCTGTCATTAATATTGAAGAATCCGAATATATGGGTAATTATTTTTTTGATTAATAAGCATATACCACTGAGAAATTTATGTATCTTGTCCCTGATGTTTATTTCCATTAGTAGCGCACTCAGCTCACACACTGAGGTCCGGGGTTCGATCCCCGGTACTAGTAGAAACATTAGGACGTGTTTCTTTAAGACACCTGCTGTCTATGTTCACCTAGCAGTAAAATAGGTACCTGGGTGTTAGTCCACTGGTGTGGGTCGCATCCTGGGGACAAAACCTAATTTGCCCGAAATGCTCTACATCACCAGGGGCTTTCCATATAGTGTGTCATTGATGTCAGCTATGGTCTGTTTAAGTTGTATCATGTGCTTGTAGAAATAATAATAATAATAATTATTATTAATTATTATTATTATTATTATTATTATTATTATTATTATTATTATTATTATTATTCTTATTATTATTATTATTATTATTATAAACTAAGAGAGCAGCAGTTTAACCAACTTCTGCTGTCTCTCCACTACTTCTCCTGTGTAAATAATTGAGGTTAGAACAATAAAGCGGAAGGCTCTCTCCCTACTCTCCATGACCTCCGACCCCATGTGCCCCTGAGCTTGTAACGTATATATCCCCCCCAAGGTTCTATTGCGCTTACTTCACCTGAGGGCGTATTGCACCTACTTCCCCTGGCATACGAGATACCTCCCAGGCACTCTGGCATACGAGATACCTCCCAGGCACTCTGGCATACGAGATACCTCCCAGGCACTCTGGCATACGAGATACCTCCCAGGCACTCTGGCATACGAGATACAACCCAGACACTCTGGCATACGAGATACCTCCCAGACACTCTGGCATACGAGATACCTCCCAGGCACTCTGGCATACGAGATACCTCCCAGGCACTCTGGCATACGAGATACCTCCCAGGCACTCTGGCATACGAGATACAACCCAGACACTCTGGCATACGAGATACCTCCCAGGCACTCTGGCATACGAGATACCTCCCAGGCACTCTGGCATACGAGATACAACCCAGACACTCTGGCATACGAGATACCTCCCAGACACTCTGGCATACGAGATACCTCCCAGACACTCTGGCATACGAGATACAACCCAGACACTCTGGCATACGAGATACCTCCCAGACACTCTGGCATACGAGATACAACCCAGACACTCTGGCATACGAGATACCTCCCAGACACTCTGGCATACGAGATACCTCCCAGACACTCTGGCATACGAGATACCTCCCAGACACTCTGGCATACGAGATACCTCCCAGACACTCTGGCATACGAGATACCTCCCAGGCACTCTGGCATACGAGATACCTCCCAGGCACTCTGGCATACGAGATACCTCCCAGGCACTCTGGCATACGAGATACCTCCCAGACACTCTGGCATACGAGATACCTCCCAGACACTCTGGCATACGAGATACCTCCCAGGCACTCTGGCATACGAGATACCTCCCAGACACTCTGGCATACGAGATACCTCCCAGACACTCTGGCATACGAGATACCTCCCAGGCACTCTGGCATACGAGATACCTCCCAGGCACTCTGGCATACGAGATACCTCCCAGGCACTCTGGCATACGAGATACCTCCCAGGCACTCTGGCATACGAGATACCTCCCAGACACTCTGGCATACGAGATACCTCCCAGACACTCTGGCATACGAGATACCTCCCAGGCACTCTGGCATACGAGATACCTCCCAGACACTCTGGCATACGAGATACCTCCCAGGCACTCTGGCATACGAGATACCTCCCAGGCACTCTGGCATACGAGATACCTCCCAGGCACTCTGGCATACGAGATACCTCCCAGGCACTCTGGCATACGAGATACCTCCCAGGCACTCTGGCATACGAGATACCTCCCAGACACTCTGGCATACGAGATACCTCCCAGACACTCTGGCATACGAGATACCTCCCAGGCACTCTGGCATACGAGATACCTCCCAGGCACTCTGGCATACGAGATACCTCCCAGGCACTCTGGCATACGAGATACCTCCCAGGCACTCTGGCATACGAGATACCTCCCAGGCACTCTGGCATACGAGATACCTCCCAGGCACTCTGGCATACGAGATACCTCCCAGGCACTCTGGCATACGAGATACCTCCCAGGCACTCTGGCATACGAGATACCTCCCAGGCACTCTGGCATACGAGATACAACCCAGACACTCTGGCATACGAGATACCTCCCAGACACTTTGGCATACGAGATACAACCCAGACACTCTGGCATACGAGATACCTCCCAGACACTCTGGCATACGAGATACAACCCAGACACTCTGGCATACGAGATACCTCCCAGACACTCTGGCATACGAGATACAACCCAGACACTCTGGCATACGAGATACCTCCCAGGCACTCTGGCATACGAGATACCTCCCAGACACTCTGGCATACGAGATACCTCCCAGACACTCTGGCATACGAGATACCTCCCAGGCACTCTGGCATACGAGATACCTCCCAGGCACTCTGGCATACGAGATACCTCCCAGGCACTCTGGCATACGAGATACCTCCCAGGCACTCTGGCATACGAGATACCTCCCAGGCACTCTGGCATACGAGATACCTCCCAGGCACTCTGGCATACGAGATACCTCCCAGACACTCTGGCATACGAGATACCTCCCAGACACTCTGGCATACGAGATACCTCCCAGGCACTCTGGCATACGAGATACCTCCCAGGCACTCTGGCATACGAGATACCTCCCAGGCACTCTGGCATACGAGATACCTCCCAGGCACTCTGGCATACGAGATACCTCCCAGGCACTCTGGCATACGAGATACCTCCCAGGCACTCTGGCATACGAGATACCTTCCAGGCACTCTGGCATACGAGATACCTCCCAGACACTCTGGCATACGAGATACCTCCCAGGCACTCTGGCATACGAGATACCTCCCAGGCACTCTGGCATACGAGATACCTCCCAGGCACTCTGGCATACGAGATACCTCCCAGGCACTCTGGCATACGAGATACCTCCCAGGCACTCTGGCATACGAGATACCTCCCAGGCACTCTGGCATACGAGATACCTCCCAGACACTCTGGCATACGAGATACCTCCCAGGCACTCTGGCATACGAGATACCTCCCAGGCACTCTGGCATACGAGATACAACCCAGACACTCTGGCATACGAGATACCTCCCAGACACTCTGGCATACGAGATACAACCCAGACACTCTGGCATACGAGATACCTCCCAGACACTCTGGCATACGAGATACAACCCAGACACTCTGGCATACGAGATACCTCCCAGACACTCTGGCATACGAGATACAACCCAGACACTCTGGCATACGAGATACCTCCCAGGCACTCTGGCATACGAGATACCTCCCAGACACTCTGGCATACGAGATACCTCCCAGACACTCTGGCATACGAGATACCTCCCAGGCACTCTGGCATACGAGATACCTCCCAGGCACTCTGGCATACGAGATACAACCCAGACACTCTGGCATACGAGATACCTCCCAGGCACTCTGGCATACGAGATACCTCCCAGGCACTCTGGCATACGAGATACCTCCCAGGCACTCTGGCATACGAGATACCTCCCAGGCACTCTGGCATACGAGATACCTCCCAGGCACTCTGGCATACGAGATACCTCCCAGGCACTCTGGCATACGAGATACCTCCCAGGCACTCTGGCATACGAGATACCTCCCAGGCACTCTGGCATACGAGATACCTCCCAGGCACTCTGGCATACGAGATACCTCCCAGGCACTCTGGCATACGAGATACCTCCCAGGCACTCTGGCATACGAGATACCTCCCAGGCACTCTGGCATACGAGATACCTCCCAGGCACTCTGGCATACGAGATACCTCCCAGGCACTCTGGCATACGAGATACCTCCCAGGCACTCTGGCATACGAGATACAACCCAGGCACTCTGGCATACGAGATACAACCCAGGCACTCTGGCATACGAGATACAACCCAGGCACTCTGGCATACGAGATACAACCCAGGCACTCTGGCATACGAGATATCTCCCAGGCACTCTGGCATACGAGATATCTCCCAGGCACTCTGGTATACGAGATATCTCCCAGGCACTCTGACATACGAGATATCTCCCAGGCACTCTGACATACGAGATACAGCACAGGCACTCTGGCATACGAGATACAGCACAGGCACTCTGGCATACGAGATGCAGCCCAGGCACTCTGGCATACGAGATACAGCACAGGCACTCTGGCATACGAGATACAGCACAGGCACTCTGGCATACGAGATACAGCCCAGGCACTCTGGCATACGAGATACAGCACCCAGAGCACTCTGGCATACGAGATTAAGCCCAGGCACTCTGGCATACGAGATACAGCACAGGCACTCTGGCATACGAGATACAGCCCAGGCACTCTGGCATACGAGATACAGCCCAGGCACTCTGGCATACGAGATACAGCACAGGCACTCTGGCATACGAGATACAGCACAGGCACTCTGGCATACGAGATATCTCCCAGGCACTCTGGCATACGAGATATCTCCCAGGCACTCTGGCATACGAGATATCTCCCAGGCACTCTGACATACGAGATATCTCCCAGGCACTCTGACATACGAGATATCTCCCAGGCACTCTGACATACGAGATACAGCACAGGCACTCTGGCATACGAGATACAGCACAGGCACTCTGGCATACGAGATACAGCACAGGCACTCTGGCATACGAGATACAGCCCAGGCACTCTGGCATACGAGATACAGCCCAGGCACTCTGGCATACGAGATACAGCACAGGCACTCTGGCATACGAGATACAGCACGGGCACTCTGGCATACGAGATGCAGCCCAGGCACTCTGGCATACGAGATACAGCCCAGGCACTCTGGCATACGAGATACAGCCCAGGCACTCTGGCATACGAGATACAGCACAGGCACTCTGGCATACGAGATACAGCACAGGCACTCTGGCATACGAGATACAGCACAGGCACTCTGGCATACGAGATACAGCACAGGCACTCTGGCATACGAGATACAGCACAGGCACTCTGGCATACGAGATACAGCACAGGCACTCTGGCATACGAGATACAGCACAGGCACTCTGGCATACGAGATACAGCACAGGCACTCTGGCATACGAGATACAGCACAGGCACTTTGGCATACGAGATACAGCACAGGCACTCTGGCATACGAGATACAACCCAGACACTCTGGCATACGAGATACAACCCAGGCACTCTGGCATACGAGATATCTCCCCAAGCACCCTTGAAAGCCTTACGAAGACAGACGGAAAATAGCGGTCGTGTCTTGGACGGCTCTCAGCCTCGCGTTCTTTCAACACTACGTAAGCCCGGGCCAAGATATTCCTGACTTGCTGGGAAATACGCTAGGGAATTACCGGGTACTGTTCGGAGGTGCAACCCCCCATCCTCCCCTCATTCTCTCTCTCTCTCTCTCTCTCTCTCAAATTAAGTCTCTTTCTTTGAAATTTACTTGTTTTAATATTGTTTGAAGCAGCATTTTCACAGCAAGACAGTTTTGTTGTTGTTTACCTTCAAGAACTGAAACACAAGTACAAGTGGTAGATGTTGTTACTGGTTCATGTGGTGGCAGCTGCAA
The DNA here is from genome assembly GCF_038502225.1 of Cherax quadricarinatus. Lineage (NCBI taxonomy): Eukaryota > Metazoa > Arthropoda > Malacostraca > Decapoda > Parastacidae > Cherax > Cherax quadricarinatus. The sequence continues at coordinate 4,125,881 of NC_091335.1, forward strand.
CACGTTCTTGTGGTAGATTGTGTAACTCGTCCTTGTGGTAGTAACTGCAACACGTCCTTGTAGATGTTGTTACTGGTCCTTGTGGTAGTAACTGCAACACGTCCTTGTAGATGTTGTTACTGGTCCTTGTGGCAGTAACTGCAACACGTCCTTGTAGATGTTGTTACTGGTCCTTGTGGTAGTAACTGCAACACGTCCTTGTAGATGTTGTTACTGGTCCTTGTGGTAGTAACTGCAACACGTCCTTGTAGATGTTGTTACTGGTCCTTGTGGTAGTAACTGCAACACGTCCTTGTAGATGTTGTTACTGGTCCTTGTGGTAGTAACTGCAACACGTCCTTGTAGATGTTGTTACTGGTCCTTGTGGTAGTAACTGCAACACGTCGTGGTAGATTATGTAACTGGTCCTTGTGGTAGTAACTGCAACACGTCCTTGTAGATGTTGTTACTGGTCCTTGTGGTAGTAACTGCAACACGTCGTGGTAGATTGTGTAACTGGTCCTTGTGGTAGTAACTGCAACACGTCGTGGTAGATGTTGTTACTGGTCCTTGTGGTAGTAACTGCAACACGTCCTTGTAGATGTTGTTACTGGTCCTTGTGGTAGTAACTGCAACACGTCCTTGTAGATGTTGTTACTGGTCCTTGTGGTAGTAACTGCAACACGTCCTTGTAGATGTTGTTACTGGTCCTTGTGGTAGTAACTGCAACACGTCCTTGTAGATGTTGTTACTGGTCCTTGTGGTAGTAACTGCAACACGTCCTTGTAGATGTTGTTACTGGTCCTTGTGGTAGTAACTGCAACACGTCCTTGTAGATGTTGTTACTGGTCCTTGTGGTAGTAACTGCAACACGTTCTTGTAGATGTTGTTACTGGTCCTTGTGGTAGTAACTGCAACACGTCCTTGTAGATGTTGTTACTGGTCCTTGTGGTAGTAACTGCAACACGTCCTTGTAGATGTTGTTACTGGTCCTTGTGGCAGTAACTGCAACACGTCGTGGTAGATTGTGTAACTGGTCCTTGTGGTAGTAACTGCAACACGTCCTTGTAGATGTTGTTACTGGTCCTTGTGGTAGTAACTGCAACACGTCCTTGTAGATGTTGTTACTGGTCCTTGTGGCAGTAACTGCAACACGTCCTTGTAGATGTTGTTACTGGTCCTTGTGGTAGTAACTGCAACACGTCCTTGTAGATGTTGTTACTGGTCCTTGTGGTAGTAACTGCAACACGTCGTGGTAGATTGTGTAACTGGTCCTTGTGGTAGTAACTGCAACACGTCCTTGTAGATGTTGTTACTGGTCCTTGTGGTAGTAACTGCAACACGTCCTTGTAGATGTTGTTACTGGTCCTTGTGGTAGTAACTGCAACACGTCCTTGTAGATGTTGTTACTGGTCCTTGTGGCAGTAACTGCAACACGTCCTTGTAGATGTTGTTACTGGTCCTTGTGGTAGTAACTGCAACACGTCCTTGTAGATGTTGTTACTGGTCCTTGTGGTAGTAACTGCAACACGTCCTTGTAGATGTTGTTACTGGTCCTTGTGGTAGTAACTGCAACACGTCGTGGTAGATTGTGTAACTGGTCCTTGTGGTAGTAACTGCAACACA
>NC_091335.1:4132485-4169985 GCF_038502225.1 Cherax quadricarinatus
TAGTGATACAGGTCTGTAGTTTAGTGCCTCATGTCTGTCTCCATTTTTAAAAATTGGGACTACATTTGCCATTTTCCATACCTCAGGGAGTTGCCCAGTTTCAAATGATGTGTTGAAGATCTTTGTTAATGGCTCACACAATATTTCTGCTCCCTCTTTAAGGACCCATGGAGAGATGTTGTCTGGTCCCACCGCCTTTGAGGTGTCAAGTTCGCATAGCAGCTTCTTCACCTCCTCCTTGGTTATATGTACCTCATCCAGCACTTGCTGGTGTGCCCCCCTGTTCTGATTTCTTGGAGTCCTACTGGTTTCCACTGTAAATACCTCTTTAAATCTTGTGTTGAGCTCCTGACAAACCTCTCGGTCGTTTCTTGTGAATTCCCCATCACCCTTCCTCAGTCTGATTACCTGGTCCTTGACTGTTGTTTTCCTCCTGATGTGGCTGTACAACAGCTTCGGGTCAGTCTTTACTTTTGATGCTATGTCATTTTCATATTGTCTCTGAGCCTCCCTTCTTATCTGTGCATATTCGTTTCTGGCTCTTCGGCTGATTTCTTTATTTTCCTGAGTTCTCTGTCTTCTGTACCTTTTCCATTCTCTAGTACACCTAGTTTTTGCCTCCCTACACCTTTGAGTGAACCAAGGACTCGTTCTGTTCTTCCCATTATTTCTGTTTCCCTTGGGAACAAACCTTTCCTCTGCCTCCTTGCATTTTGTTGCTACATAGTCCATCATTTCTTGTACTGGTTTTCCTGTTAGTTCCCTCTCCCACTGAATGTCTTGAAGGAAGTTCCTCATGCCTGAGTAGTTCCCCCTTTTGTAGTTTGGTTTTTCCCAGCCTATTCCTGCTACTCTCTCCACTTGGAGCTCAACTATGTAGTCGAAGCACAGAACCACATGATCACTAGCTCCCAGGGGCCTTTCATACATGATACCCTCGATGTCCGAACTACTCATGGTGAATACAAGGTCCAACCTTGCTGGTTCATCCTCTCCTCTCTCTCTGGTAGTGTCTCTAACATGTTGATGCATGAGGTTTTCCAGTACCACATCCATCATCTTGGCTCTCCATGTTTCGGGACCCCCATGGGGCTCCAGGTTTTCCCAGTCAATCTCCTTGTGATTGAAATCACCCATAACTAGTAACTTTGCTCCCCCCATGTGTGCTCTCCTGGCCACCTCGGCTAATGTGTCGATCATTGCTCTGTTGCTCTCATCGTATTCTTCTCTTGGCCTCCTGCAGTTCTGTGGTGGGTTGTACATTACTGCAATTATCACCTTATGTCCCTCAGACTGGATTGTTCCTACTAAGTAGTCCCTTTCGCCCGTGCCATCCATTCCTTCCATTTTCTCAAAACCCCACTGGTTTTTAATGAGCAGTGCAACTCCTCCTCCCCCTCTCCTCCCTCTGTCTTTCCTGAGGATTTGATATCCGGATGGAAAGATTGAATCTGTTATTATTCTGGTGAGTTTTATTTCTGTGAGTGCTATTATGACTGGGGATGTCTCTTTGATTCTTTCGTGCCACTCATCATACTTGTTTGTTATTCCATCTGCATACCACACCTTCAACTTCTTTTCTAAGACTGTGGTCTGGGAGGTATATTGGGGTTGGGGAAGTGGGAGACCTGGTAAGGAACTATGGGTTGTTGCTGTGGGGGTGGAGTTTGTAATGTAGTGGATGGGGGCATTGGATGTGGCATGGGTGTTTTGATTTAGAGTGTTTGGTTGCACTGGGGTTGACCTGGTTGGGAGGCTTCTATATGAAGTTGTGAGGGAGGCTGTATTTGATCTTCTTCCTGGGTCTGTGTGTGTGTGTGTGTGTGTGTGTGTGTGTGTGTGTGTGTGTGTGTGTGTGTGTGTGTGTGTGTGTGTGTGTAGACTCCTCGTGGTTACAGCACACACTGTACCTCCTCCCATGGCAGACATTGGTCTGAGACACTCCCACTACAGGGAACCAAGGCCGGGCCACATCTTGAAAAAGGCCCGGGTCGTCCAATTATACCGGGGAATCTACTACCTACCTGCAGCACACAGTTCCATCTCAACCCTCAACCATTCTGCCTCACGATAATTATGTTATTTCATCTTTCCACACGCTTTTATTATTAGTAAGCAACATTTTTAGGCATTTACCTTCTCTGCATAATGCTAAAACCACTTCTCTCTATCCTCGTCTCCTATGATGTGTAGTTTATGGGTTTCAAACCTGTCAGCTACACGAGAGTCAGTAAACCTGCGTATAACCTTGGCACCACCAATGATACCTTCAGCTTTACAATATAAAGCAAACTCAGTGTATATACACTGACTCTGAGAGACACTTCCCTGGGTACGTGTATACTCTTATAACTTTACACATGGTTTGTTATGCCTGTTTTCTAACATAGGTACTTTATTGCTAAACAAACCATACCCCCGGCCGGGGGTATGATTTGTTTGCAATCGTGTCATTACGATTATTTTATTGCTCTCAATCTTTTCTTTGTGATTCGTATTTCTAATTCTTAAATTTATTTCGTATTGTCTCTGAAATGTTTTTATTTTCATCAACGTGTTTTCAGTGTCTGTACATGGTTGTCATTTTGTTAAACTTTTGACTATCCATGTATCTGGAAGATTTATCAAAAGTCCGTGAGTACAGAACACGAGTATGTGGTTCATATATATCTTTCTGGTGATAACTAGCCGAGTGTTGAAGGAGGGCAGCAATAACCAGGCAGCTGGCATACCTTGGCAGTGACTACTGTAATTGTACACTAGAGCCACAGCTCTTCACTCCTACCACCAAAATACTCGCTCATTCCTTGCCCAGCCTTGCTTAGCCCGGCCCAGCCTGGTCTGAACTTAGTATTGCTTTGGTCTGTCCCTCACGCTGCCCTGTAACTAATAACTAAGAAAATGTATATATACACAAGTAGGTAAATGTGGTGCAAGGAAGGTCCCAGACCTCATAAAAAGATCTATCTTCCGCAAGGTTCGTCCCAGGAGTAAGACAGCTAGGCAAGAAGACTGGCTAAAGAAATTAACCACTTATCACCAGAGAGAAAAATCAGAGGGGACATAGTCACAACGTACATGATGCTCAGAGATCGACAGACCATAGACAGGTTATTTTGCAGGGAACAAAGTCGAACGATCAGACACCAGTGCTAAATAGAAGTTTAAATGAATAACAGAAGTAAATGCTGGTGTAATGCTTCAAGTGGTGAGCAGAATGTAACTAGGAGCGTATAGTAGGTGCATACAGCTGCATCAATACAGCTAAACGAACACAGCTGCATCAATACAGCTAGATAAACACAGCTGCATCAATACAGCTAGATAAACACAGCTGCATCAATACAGCTAAACGAACACAGCTGCATCAATACAGCTAGATAAACACAGCTGCATCAATACAGCTAGATAAACACAGCTGCATCAATACAGCTAGATAAACACAGCTGCATCAATACAGCTAGACGAACACAGCTGCATCAATACAGCTAGATAAACACAGCTGCATCAATACAGCTAAATAAACACAGCTGCATCAATACAGCTAGATAAACACAGCTGCATCAATACAGCTAGATAAACACAGCTGCATCAATACAGCTAGATAAACACAGCTGCATCAATACAGCTAGATAAACACAGCTGCATCAATACAGCTAGATAAACACAGCTGCATCAATACAGCTAGATAAACACAGCTGCATCAATACAGCTAGATAAACACAGCTGCATCAATACAGCTAGACAAGTTAAACCATGGAGTTACTCACTCAGAAGTTAATACTGATATACAGACTAAATCAACTATTCAAGAACTGAAAGATGCGAATATATTTCTAATACACACACACACGCACACCATGCACGCACACACGCACACCATGCACGCACACACACCATGCACGCACACACACCATGCACGCACACACGCACACATACACGCACACCATGCACGCACACATACACCACGCACGCACACACACACCATGCACGCACACACACCATGCACGCACACACACATACACCACGCACACATACACCACGCACGCACACACACCATGCACGCACACACCACCCACGCACGCACAAGTACACACACATACACCTCGCACGCGCACACATACACCATGCACGCACACACGCACACCATGCACGCACACACCACGCACGCACACACCACGCACGCACACACACCACGCACGCACACACACCATGCACGCACACACACCTTGCACGCACACACCATGCACGCACACACGCACACATACACCACGCACGCACACACACCATGCACGCACACACCACGCACACGCACCACGCACGCACAAGTACACAATCACGCACGCACACGCACACCACCACGCACACGCACACACGCACACCACGCACACATACACCACGCACGCACACACACCACGCACACGCACACAACACGCACGCACGCGCACACATACACCACGCAAGCACACATACACCACGCACGCACACATACACCACGCACGCACACGTACACCACGCACGCACACCACGAACGCACGCACACTTGACATTCTTCACTGATGTCTTGACACAACTGTACAATACAGTATTACCATGCAGAGTCTGACTACAGATGAGCTAATTGAACGAACTCACTATATATACCAGCCAAGTCACTTTATTGTGACTTGTCTGGGATGTTGGGAGTACTGTTTGCGATCCTTCCTTTACCAGTCACCTCAGATGAATAAACAAAGTACTGGGCCTGTCAGGTCTCGGCACCATGATTAGTCTCTCCCGTCTATTCAATATATATATATATATATATATATTACCTGGAGTTTACCTGGAGAGAGTTCCGGGGGTCAACGCCCCCGCGGCCCGGTCTGAGACCAGGCCTCCTGGTGGATCAGAGCCTGATCAACCAGGCTGTTGCTGCTGGCTGCACGCAAACCAACATACGAGCCACAGCCCGGCTGATCCGGAACTGACTTTAGGTGCTTGTCCAGTGCCAGCTTGAAGACTGCCAGGGGTCTGTTGGTAATCCCCCTTATGTGTGCTGGGAGGCAGTTGAACAGTCTCGGGCCCCTGACACTTATTGTATGGTCTCTTAACGTGCTAGTGACACCCCTGCTTTTCATTGGGGGGATGGTGCATCGTCTGCCAAGTCTTTTGCTTTCGTAGTGGGTGATTTTCGTGTGCAAGTTCGGTACTAGTCCCTCTAGGATTTTCCAGGTGTATATAATCATGTATCTCTCCCTCCTGCGTTCCAGGGAATACAGGTTTAGGAACCTCAAGCGCTCCCAATAATTGAGGTGTTTTATCTCCGTTATGCGCGCCGTGAAAGTTCTCTGTACATTTTCTAGGTCGGCAATTTCACCTGCCTTGAAAGGTGCTGTTAGTGTGCAGCAATATTCCAGCCTAGATAGAACAAGTGACCTGAAGAGTGTCATCATGGGCTTGGCCTCCCTAGTTTTGAAGGTTCTCATTATCCATCCTGTCATTTTTCTAGCAGATGCGATTGATACAGTGTTATGGTCCTTGAAGGTGAGATCCTCCGACATGATCACTCCCAGGTCTTTGACGTTGGTGTTTCGCTCTATTTTGTGGCCAGAATTTGTTTTGTACTCTGATGAAGATTTAATTTCCTCATGTTTACCATATCTGAGTAATTGAAATTTCTCATCGTTGAACTTCATATTGTTTTCTGCAGCCCACTGAAAGATTTGGTTGATGTCTGCCTGGAGCTTTGCAGTGTCTGCAATGGAAGACACTGTCATGCAGATTCGGGTGTCATCTGCAAAGGAAGACACGGTGCTGTGGCTGACATCCTTGTCTATGTCGGATATAAGGATGAGGAACAAGATGGGAGCGAGTACTGTGCCTTGTGGAACAGAGCTTTTCACCGTAGCTGCCTCGGACTTTACTCTGTTGACGACTACTCTCTGTGTTCTGTTAGTGAGGAAATTATAGATCCATCGACCGACTTTTCCTGTTATTCCTTTAGCACGCATTTTGTGCGCTATTACGCCATGGTCACACTTGTCGAAGGCTTTTGCAAAGTCTGTATATATTACATCTGCATTCTTTTTGTCTTCACTGCATTTAGGACCTTGTCGTAGTGGTCCAATAGTTGAGACAGACAGGAGCGACCTGTTCTAAACCCATGTTGCCCTGGGTTGTGTAACTGATGGGTTTCTAGATGGGTGGTGATCTTGCTTCTTAGGACCCTTTCAAAGATTTTTATGATATGGGATGTTAGTGCTATTGGTCTGTAGTTCTTTGCTGTTGCTTTACTGCCCCCTTTGTGGAGTGGGGCTATGTCTGTTGTTTTTAGTAACTGTGGGACGACCCCCGTGTCCATGCTCCCTCTCCATAGGATGGAAAAGGCTCGTGATAGGGGCTTCTTGCAGTTCTTGATGAACACAGAGTTCTATGAGTCTGGCCCTGGGGCAGAGTGCATGGGCATGTCATTTATCGCCTGTTCGAAGTCATTTGGCGTCAGGATAACATCGGATAGGCTTGTGTTAATCAAATTTTGTGGCTCTCTCATAAAAAATTCATTTTGATCTTCGACTCTCAGTCTGGTTAGCGGCTTGCTAAAAACTGAGTCATATTGGGACTTGAGTAGCTCACTCATTTCCTTGTTGTCATCTGTGTAGGACCCATCTTGTTTAAGTAGGGGCCCAATACTGGACGTTGTTCTCGATTTTGATTTGGCATAGGAGAAGAAATACTTTGGGTTTCTTTCGATTTCATTTATGGCTTTTAGTTCTTCCCGCGATTCCTGACTCCTAAAGGATTCTTTTAGCTTAAGTTCGATGCTTGCTATTTCTCTGACCAGTGTCTCCCTACGCATTTCAGATATATTGACCTCTTTTAGCCGCTCTGTTATTCTTTTCCGTCGCCTGTAAAGGGAGCGCCTGTCTCTTTCTGTTTTACATCTACTTCTCCTTTTTCTTAGAGGAATAAGCCTTGTGCATACATCGAGTGCTACCGAGTTAATCTGTTCTAGGCATAAGTTGGGGTCTGTGTTGCTTAGTATATCTTCCCAGCTTATATCGGTTAGGACTTGGTTTACTTGGTCCCACTTTATGTTTTTGTTATTGAAGTTGAATTTGGTGAATGCTCCCTCGTGACTAATCTCATTATGTCGGTCTGGGGCTCCGCGCATACATGACTGAACCTCAATTATGTTGTGATCTGAGTATATTGTTTTTGATATGGTGATATTTCTTATCAGATCATCATTGTTAGTGAAGATGAGGTCTAGTGTATTCTCCAGTCTAGTAGGCTCTATTATTTGCTGGTTTAAATTGAATTTTGTGCAGAGATTTAAAAGCTCGCGTGAGTGTGAGTTTTCATCAGAGCTGCCTCCTGGTGTTATTACTGCAACAATATTATTTGCTATATTCCTCCATTTTAGGTGCCTTAAGTTGAAATCCCCCAGGAGCAAGATGTTGGGTGCAGGAGCTGGAAGGTTTTCCAGACAGTGGTCAATTTTTAACAGCTGTTCCTGGAATTGCTGGGATGTTGCATCCGGAGGCTTGTAGACTATCACAATGACTAGGTTTTGGTTCTCGACCTTTACTGCTAAAACTTCCACTACATCATTTGAGGCATTTAGCAGTTCTGTGCAAACAAGTGACTCTGCAATGTACAGGCCAACCCCCCCCTTTTGCCTGTTCACTCTGTCACATCTGTATAGGTTGTAACCTGGGATCCATATTTCGTTGTCCAAGTGATCCTTTATGTGGGTCTCAGTGAAAGCCGCGAACATTGCCTTTGCCTCTGCAAGCAGTCCACGGATGAAAGGTATTTTGTTGTTTGTTGCTGGCTTTAGACCCTGTATATTTGCAAAGAAGAATGTTATCGGACTGGTGGTATTGTTGGTACTGGGGGGGGGATTTTTTTTCCGGCATTAGTATCTGTATCTGTTGGTTTGGAGTGGAGGCCATCGACTGTGGTTCCACTCCAGGAATGACTGGATTTGGTGTACGATTTCTGCCATTTCCTGCCAGTTTTTTTTTCCTTCCTGGCACTAAAAAACCTCTCCCTCTTGAGTGGCTGTGGCTACCCAGGTTTTCCCATGGCCTGGATGTTTTGTATCTTTTTGTCCCCTTTAGATGGTATGCCTGGCAATTTAAGTTATAGCACAGTCTTTCCTGTACTGAAGAGGTACACAGTTCAGGGTGAAAAAGCTTACAGGAAGGGAGTTTGCATTTTCCTGTTGTCATATGGGCATGGCATTTCCTAGGGTGGTCATAGTTGCACGTCCCATCTGTTTTTCCAGATTTCCCATGCCAGCAGATACCGAGTGCATAGTATGTGCACAGGCTTGGTTTCCGTTTGCCTTGGGTTTCTGTGACTGTATTCCCTGTTGGTGCATGTTTCCCTGTCTTACTTCTATCCTCCCTAGCACCAACAATGGAGCTCCCACCATTTGTTTTTGGTAATATATCCTCACTATTGCTAGTGGAGTCCTCTTGTTTGCTATTTCCTGCGGTATTTCTAGTTTGCAATATTGGTTTTATCTTATCTTTGACTACACTTGTTTCCCTACTATGGCTCCTGTCCCCTATGCGGTCATTCATATGTATTCCTTCCTGCGTATAATTCCCGACTACCTGGACAAAATCTCCAGCTTCACCATTACTGTCTCCCAGGACAGCATCTCCAGCTTCCCCATTACTGTCTCCCAGGACAGCATCTCCAGCTTCACCATTACTGTCTCCCAGGACAGCACCTCCAGCTTCACCATTACTGTCTCCCAGGACAGCACCTCCAGCTTCCCCATTACTGTCTCCCAGGACAGCACTATCAGCCCCCCATTTACTGACTACCAGGACATCATCTCCAGCCTTACAGTTTCTGACTACATGGCCAGTATCAAGGGCAGTACCATTCAGCCCGGACTTTTTATGTTCCCATCTGTTGTAGAAAGCTTCCAGGTTTTCTATGAAAGCAGCTTTGATGTTGACCTCTTTTAATACCCTTGTGATTTTAGTCCACAGATTTATCTCATTTGGGCATACCCAAAAACACTTCCCTGTTTTAATACTGCTTGTAGCTAGTTCTTGGATATCTGCACAAGGGGCGTGACACCAATTTCCACAGAAATGACAATTTATGCATGTGGAAGCCCGTTTGTTTGACTGACCACAGACTACACACAGCTTCATAATGATTTGAATGGTTGATTTACTGCAATTCTACTAGCAACCTCTTGAATATTCTATTAATAACCTGCTAGGTGGTGCACAACGAAACCGTTTGAAACCAGTCCAGGGTTCGGACCAGTCAAGGGTTCGGACCAGTCAAGGGTTCGGACCAGTCTATCTGATCTGATCAGTGGGTCACTTATTTAAACCATATATATATATATATATATATATATATATATATATATATATATATATATATATATATATATATATATATATATATATATAATGCGTTCCTAAATATTTCGATAATGTGATGAGATATCTAGGAGCATATCTGCATACTATGCTGGTTCATCCTCTGAACACGCCCAGTATTTAACCTCCAAATGCCACAACACTGTAAATATAATGATCCATTAAGTAACGAGAAACTGTCCCACGCTTATTGCTCTCTTGACAAAAACTCTCTTGAAAGTTGCGCCGTTTTTTGTGAGGGAGAGTCTTGCCAGAGACGTAACCGATACTCCTAATACTACTGACACATCTGGCACGCTTTAGTATTTATGTAGTCACTGAGAGGAGTTTATAGGTGGTGGGTTGGTAGACAGCAATGTTCCAGGAAGGTACTAATAACCTCCGCTAATAATAGTGAGAAATGGAAACCTGATTGCTGATCCTTACTGATACGTTAAGGTGAAATGTGTGTATTCGCTAGGCTTTTAACTTAGTAAACTAGGCCAGACATTTTTAGGTATTTGCGATAAACACATTACAATGGTTAGTGGTTGTGTCATGTGTGGGTAGCTACCGCTGGCCAGGAATCCCGAGGCACTCTGGCACCACGGTGCCAAAATAACAAAGTTGGAAAGAGTCCAGAAGATTGACCTATTGTGAGGAATACCATGCTATGAGTACCAGTAAGCACCGGCAGGAAGATAACTCCTTGAAGGTAACCTTATTGTAAGGAATACCACTCTAGGAATGCCAGTAAACACCAGCAATGTATAGGGACCCAACACTTAGCCTGATACATTGTGATGTCAGGTATACGGACCCAAAGTATACCCCTGGTACATTGTAACGTGAGGTACAGGGACCTGAGACATAGCCTGGTACGACTTCTGGTCAAAATAAACACGACCTTCACTGCCTCAATAACATTCATAGAAACATCAAGTGATGAAGATGGCTCTTTAGGTGGGGAGGAGGGAAGTGTATTGAGTTTAGGAGAGTGGTTGACGTAGGAGTGGTGTATAGAGGCTGGGATTGGGTGGAAGTTTTGTATCCAGAGCGTGACGGAAGCCGGTGGGTGGTTGGGAGTGTTTGACAGGGTAAGATAAGATTTCGTTCGGATTTTTAACCCCGGAGGGTTAGCCACCCAGGATAACCCAGAAAGTCAGTGCGTCATCGAGGACTGTCTAACTTATTTCCATTGGGGTCCTTAATCTTGTCCCCCAGGATGCGACCCACACCAGTCGACTAACACCCAGGTACCTATTTGCTGCTAGGTGAACAGGACAACAGGTGTAAGGAAACGTGTCAAAATGTTTCCACCCGCCGGGAATCGAACCCGGGCCCTCCGTGTGTGAAGCGGGAGCTTTAGCCACCAGGCCACCGGGCCACCGGGTGACTGGAAAGGCTTGGTGATGTGGGAATGGGTAGATTTCCCTGAGGCTGATGAATAAGAGACCATAATTAAGGTGGTTCAGTAGAAGTCTTTGAAAAAAGGGTGGGTGAATGAGAAGACTTAATAAAGAAAGGTGAAGTAAAGAAACATCACTAAGACAAGCTCTTATTGTGCCATCTGCCAGGGAAGCTCACCAACCAGCTCCCTGACTACGGCACATGGAGGGTTGTGGAGTACTAAAGATCAACAGAAATACGTGATCCTTCAAAAGCGTATGTAATACCGCCTCTTGTGTGAACAGGGTTGCATTATGATCAGCATAGGTCATATACATACACAGTATAAGAAATGATGAGTGACAACATTCGATATTCCACGGCTGGACCGACACAAGAGGTCTTTTCTCTTTAAAAAAAATGAACATGCTCATTACTAGTCATATGGAGATACGTTGTCAGTTATCAGAAACTCGGACGGGGACTCGGAGACTCAGAGACCGCTGGTAATATGATCTACAGGGGAGGGTTTATGAAGGTCCGGCTCCCATACTGTCAACCCACATCTATTAATATACATTTCTTACCCACCCCTTGCCTCCCACTGCCATGAAGGGTTGGTATATGAGGAGGTAGCACCCACTACCTGCCCTCAGGTGCCCTCCATACGGTGATAACGTCAGTGGTGTGCTCTCGTGCCTGTGCAGGGAAGGTTACTGTAAGTAAGTACACACTCAACTCTCTCCGTGTGCCTTGTTCGTGCACCTGTGTACTTAACTGACCTGTTCGAACTTGAGAATAAACGACCATCTTACCGAAAGCAACCTCGATGTCTCTCAGAGCAGTGTTGACAAGTTCCAAAGCAGCTTTTACGTGTCCCAAAGCAGCCTTCACTTGTCCCAGAGAAGCATTGCTGTTCCAAAGCAGCCTTCACTTGTCCCAAAGAAGCATTGCTGTTCCAAAGCAGCCTTCACTTGTCCCAAAGAAGCATTGGTGTCTCAAAGCAGCCTTCACTTGTCCCAAAGAAGCATTGATGTCTCAAAGCAGCCTTCACTTGTCCCAAAGAAGCATTGATGTCTCAAAGCAGCCTTCACTTGTCCCAAAGAAGCATTGATGTCTCAAAGCAGCCTTCACTTGTCCCAAAGAAGCAATGGTGTCTCAAAGCAGCCTTGATCTGCTATACTCGAGTTATCCAGAACAGATGAAGAAACTTTGTATTGTAAATAGCTCAAAGTTTAGTATCTTGCTTGGGACGTAAATATGATATACTTATCGAAAACACAAGACAGAGTTAAGTTAGTGAGGATCTCCTTACAAAGCATTTCACCTAGGATGCGATACGAGAGAGACGATATTATGTGGGTGGGTGTACCCGCCGAGGAAAACACTCATGGGGACCCCGTGACAACACAAGTGTTTCTGGTGTTTCTAAACCAGCTCGTGGGTAACACCATTGAACAACGTCATCTTCAGAGATGTACACTGTCTTCTTTGTTTTACAATAATACAAACATTATCCTTAGAGGTTTTTACGTGTATTGTGCTACAGCCTACCTAGCATGGTCCACTAAGCTTAATAAGCGTTGTTTTCAGAGGTTATGGAACAATAACACAATTTTTTAGAAATATTCTGGAGCTACAGTTGTGTTGTCTTGTTTCATATTTCACTTGTTACTAACAACTGAGTATCCATTTTGTTTATTATCGTTATTGTAATTTGAGTTATTCCAAATAACCTAGTGAGAGGGCGCACAATTCTCGTCTGTCAGCCAAGAGAATTCTCCTAATTCAATAACATGAAAAATGGAGAATGTTTTTTTTAGAAAGTATAACACATAGAGAGTAAGAATAACTAATTTGCACAGCACAACAATGCTAGAAGCTGAGTCAAGTGTGAAACAAGAAACAATATTGGAAAAATGTGCTATATATTTTTTTAGAGTTCATCTTTTTTATTTTTTCCCATTACCATTTCAGCAGTTACAACTGTAGATTTGTGTTGTCTCTGCCTGACCACTTCCTGCGTTTTATAGCGTCGCCTCAGTATAATGGCTTTGGTGCTTAAAAAAAAATGTTGCAACATTCTGTTATACGACATGGCTGCCGTGCACACACTAGTATATCAAAATTTAATTCTGTTCCTTTTTTGTGTTACTAAATTTACAATCACCTAAAGAATAAAACGATTTTGTTAAAAGTGACTGCTTCTTTTCAGGTAAATTCAGAGCCATTATCTGAGTCTGACTAGAGCAGCAGCTTGTAACTCTCCGTCACCAACATGCCAGGCCACATCGTGAAGAGCACAGGTCCTGACCCGGATCCCACTGAATATTTGTTCGTCTCCATGGAACAGAAAAGGGTAGACCAAACTAAACCTTACGATGCCAAGAAGTCCTGCTGGGTACCTGACGAAAAAGAAGGCTTCGTCGAAGGGGAGATCCAGGGCACGAAAGGAGACTTAGTTACTGTTTATGCTAAAGGTGAGACAAAGAACTTTAAGAAGGACCTTGTGGCTCAGGTCAACCCTCCCAAGTATGAAAAGTGTGAAGATATGTCCAACTTGACCTACCTTAACGACGCCTCCGTCCTCTACAACCTGAAGACTCGTTACGTCGCTAAGCTCATCTACACCTACTCTGGTCTCTTCTGTATCGCTGTCAACCCCTACAAGCGCTACCCCATCTACACCAACCGTGTGGTCAAGATCTACCAGGGCAAGAGGCGAAATGAGGTGCCTCCCCACATTTTCGCCATATCTGACGGTGCCTACATGGCTATGTTGCAACGTAAGTACTAGACCTCCTGTGCTTACTTTGGGAATTTATTGCAACTGTTGTTGAAAATGTGCGAGATAAATGTTAAGTTTTGAAAGCTAAATATTCTGTTTTCTTTTCAGTTGGCGAGAACCAGTCTATGCTTATTACGTGAGTTACTGCTTGCTTGGTCTTCTTGACTTCCACCTAATTACTTTATCTTCTGTTCTGATCGACGTTCCTTCACCCTTACTGCTTCTCTCTCTCTCTCTCCCAATTTTACTTCAGTTCTCCTAACCGTTTACACGCAATTTTGCTCGTCATTTTGTGTTTTGTGCAAAATCTCCTAGTGTACACACACACACATATATATACACTATATATATATATATATATATATATATATATATATATATATATATATATATATATATATATATATATATATATATATATATATATATATATAAGCAAATTATAATAATGTTGTGTCCTTCCCTGCCTCGACAGTGGTGAGTCTGGTGCTGGTAAGACTGAGAACACCAAGAAGGTACTCTCCTACTTCGCCAACGTCGGCGCCACCACCAAGAAGAAGGAGACAGAGAAGAAGCAGGTAGTGCAGCACCAATGATACTAGCTGATTCACTTGCATCCGCGTCAACAACGAATCAATTTCTATTTAAATCAGGATACTTATAAGCTTAAAGTTGAAAGTTAATATTTGTTTTACTTGCTTATACCATCACAGATCAGTAAATTAAAACATTTATAAACCATTTAATTGGACTTACATAGCTTCTCTAATACTGTAAACATCACTGTATCGTAATGAAACTGAGTGTTTAGAGTTACGTATATACATTGTTCTTGGGTTTACAGTGTAATTCTATAGAGATAGGTTAATTATTTTTCTTTAATATAATCCATAACTTAGTTTTACGTGTGATAAACTAGTTCTTATCTTTGCTATGGACGTCAGAACCTGGAGGACCAGATCATCCAGACCAACCCTATCCTGGAGGCCTTCGGTAACGCAAAGACCACCCGTAACGACAACTCCTCCCGCTTCGTAAGTATATCAGTATCCTAGTGATTCTCCGCCTATACATCGTTGTATAACTTACCGCTCTTCGGTTAATAATCGTTTAGAAAATAAATATCGGTTTAGCATACGCAACCTAGTTTTAGTATTGTGGTGATGAGAAGTTAGTACTCTTAATACAAGTCACTGACTTGTGATGCGAAGACATGTTGCGGAGCAAGCATGTATTGGAACAAGGTTTTGCTAAGTGGATTATTATTATCGTGGTGAGCGCTGAACCCGTTGGAATTATACAGCTCCTGTGGGGGGGGGGGAAGGAGATGGAAGGCATTCAGGTTCAATTCAAGGAACTGAAGCATAGATCAAATTCCCTAGATCAAGAGCCCCTCACCAGCGTCAAGGAACCTCCCTAGAGGTTTGCTTTGTGGAGAGTTGTATCAAGCTCTACTCAAAGTAAAACTGTGTCCCATTAAAAGCCTCTTCTGCAAAGTGTCTACACTCCTGCTAGAAGTGCACCATTCAAGTAACATGCTTAACATTTTGTTCAAAATGGTATAAAATACTTATAAGTTAAATATTAAGACTCCTGTGCAACAGTTGGATATCTTTATTGATGAAATGTTTCACCTACATTGTAGGCTCCATCAGTCAAATACAGAGGGAGCAGGTGTAGTAGTGAAATAAAGATGAAATCAATCCATCAACTTCGGAGAAGAAAGTATTTGAGGTGGTTAGTCCCTCAGCCTGGGAACGAGTTCATCTCCAAGGTTGCTGCACTAATTATATCTATTTCACTACTACACCTGCTCCCTCTATATTTGACTGACGGAGCCTACTGTATAGGCTACATGTTTCATCAATAAAGACACCCAACTGTTGCACATGTATCTTAATCTTCAACTTAACATTCTGCTGTCCCACAGGGTAAATTCATCCGCATTCACTTCATGCCTTCTGGCAAGCTGTCTGGAGGTGACATTGAGGTCTACCTGCTGGAGAAGGCTCGTGTTATCTCCCAACAACCCGCCGAGCGTTCCTACCATATCTTCTATCAACTAATGTCTGATCACGTACCTTGGATAAAGCGTAAGTATCTACTTCTTTTTGCAGCGTCTCATTAATTTTCCCTCAGATAAATTTTATGTGAGTATTGTTATATAAACGCTTTATACTGTTGTTTTAAGTGTGTGTGTGTGTGTGTGTGTGTGTGTGTGTGTGTGTGTTTCACATCTACGCAGTGACACATATTAATATAATAATGGCAGAATTACCCACCAAATGTCAAGTAAATGGACACGGATGCAACTAATGAGACATTTTATTGTGGCAACGTTTCGCTTTCCAGCTGTAACGGCTTGACAAAGGTCCTGGAGAGCGAAACGTTGCCACAATAAAAGTCACATTAATTGCTTGTGTCCATTTACCTAATATCATTTAAGTTGATTCACTAAGCAGCCTCTGAAAATTCAGAAGCTAGACTGTAAATATAAGCTGACATCAACTGACTCCCCTCTCCACAATATTCATGTTGCAGTAATGATATATAATGCGTTGCACAGGTGTCTTATCCACCGATACATAATGCGTTGCACAGGTGTCTTATCCACCTAAAGCTCATTTTATTTCATAAATTGGAAATCGCCACTGGATAATACATTGTATTGATGTGTTCAGCAACGTGCCACCTGAGCAATGACATCTACGACTACCACTACGTGTCTCAGGGTAAAGTCACAGTCGCCTCCATAGACGACAAAGAAGAGATGCAGTTCACTGATGTAAGACTCATTTTACGTCCAGTAGCTGGTCTCGTATTTACTGTGAAAGTTATTTTTTCATCTGAGTTTTGACTTAAATTCAGGAACAAATATGCAATATAGTAATAAGTTTTTTTTTAATTTCAAATGATTAGGTTTTTTCACGTTGAATTGGCTTTCCAACGTGAGAAGATCGTAAGTAATTTCGAAGATGGAGATCAAAAGGCATATTTTTTTTCAAAATAATTTGTATATTTTCTTCTAGGAAGCTTTCGATATTCTTGGTTTTTCAAGAGAAGAGAAGGAGAATGTATACAAGGTGACAGCTGCCGTCATGCACATGGGTGAGATGAAGTTCAAGCAGAGGGGTCGCGAAGAGCAGGCTGAGCCTGACGGTACCGAGGTACTGTACACTTCATTACTTGTGATTACCAGTTATTGAGGTGGAAAAACTGCGTTACTTTCTCTTGCTGAGTAGATAAATTTTATGTTTTTGTATTGTGTACATCAAAAACGAAATTCGTGTGGCGTAGTAGCGCCTTCAGCTCACAAGTGACGGCTCTGGGTTCGATCCTGGGGCTGGTGGAGACATTTCTCTTGTTTCCTTGTACGTGTTAACTCGATTCACCTAGGTACCTGGGTGGTACCTGGCTATTATGAGTTGCATTATGGAGAAGTGGACACAACGATCCCCTTGAAAATAAGCTAAACCAACTGACTTTCTTTAATTATCCTACCCGCGTCAGGAAACACCTGTCCTGTTTCCTGAGGAACCTTACCTAACCTAACCTGGACTGCTAACCCTGAATCAAGTCTTCTTTAGTGTGTTATCGCAGCTAACTCTGGTTATCTGGTTTAGGTTGGAGAGACTGTTGGAAAGTTGCTGGGCGTTGATGGAATGGACCTTTACAAGAACTTGTGCAAGCCCAAGATTAAAGTCGGTGCCGAATTTGTAACCCAAGGAAGAAACGTGAATCAAGTGTTTTACTCGGTCGGGGCTCTATCTAAAGCCCTGTTCGACCGGGTTTTTAAATACTTAGTCAAGAAGTGCAACATTACGCTCGAGACCGGCCTCAAACGCCATTGTTTCATCGGTGTGCTCGATATTGCTGGCTTCGAAATATTTGACGTTAGTAACAGCCTACTATCCTCACACGTCATCCAGCCAAAATGGTATTGTCTGACATTTTAATTGATCACATATGATAAAGGACCATATTTTGTGCCTAGTTTTTATTCAAAATTTTTAACTATGACATTAAATGTTCTTAACGTCAACAGTTCAACGGCTTCGAGCAGATCTGCATCAACTTCTGTAACGAGAAGTTGCAGCAGTTCTTCAACCATCACATGTTTGTGCTGGAGCAGGAAGAGTACAAGAGGGAAGGTATTGACTGGACCTTCGTGGACTTTGGTATGGATCTTCAGGCCTGCATTGAGCTCTTCGAAAAGGCAATTCACCTATATTCATCTGTCCTGTGTGCTTGAAGATTGTTTACAACCCCCAAAGTATTAAGGTTTACACAACTGTAACTGTAACCTTTTTAAAAATATATCTCCTTCCGGTATTGCAGTTACTACCAGGGTTGACCTCCCCACCACTGCAGTTATTGCGACAATATCCCCATCTGTTTGGTGTTGTAGTTATTTAGTTTGGTTTACCCTACCTTCCCTTCTCTTACAGATCTGAGATTTCCCCCATAAT
Source organism: Cherax quadricarinatus (assembly GCF_038502225.1). Taxonomy (NCBI): domain Eukaryota; kingdom Metazoa; phylum Arthropoda; class Malacostraca; order Decapoda; family Parastacidae; genus Cherax; species Cherax quadricarinatus. The sequence goes on from NC_091335.1 coordinate 4,150,512, forward strand.
TGAAGTCTCCCGTACGTGAACATGCCTACGATTTACCTTCTCAGCATACTGTAGCTACATCCAATACTGGATACAGAAATAACTGAGACACCAACTGTTTGAATATATATATATATATATATATATATATATATATATATATATATATATATATATATATATATATATATATATATATATATATATATATATATATATATATATATATATATATATGTGATAATGTGGAAAGATGCGGCAAGTGTTTTTTAACTTGCATAATAGCTAAATAATAACAGAGCATAGATTGATGGTAAAACTTGAGCTTCGCCAAATTGTCATAATCAAAAGTACTTAAGTGATTCATTTTCTGCATTATCATCTCGAAAACATTTTGTTAATTTTAATTTAAAGTATTTTTTGCATATTTTGTAGAGTTCCCCAGTCCCCCAGAGCATGTTTGGTGTACAATATGAAAGGGTATAAATTCTGCTCATAGAGAATTACCTGGAAATATACCATATTTTTTGGCTGAATACTTTGACAGTATATTTGTTTTGACAGTATACTTTCTTTGACAGTATACTTGTTTTGACAGTATACTTTCTCTGACAGTATACTTGTTTTGACAGTATACTTTTTTTTTATAAGTGACTGTATTGCTTCCCCTCTCCTATATATTGCATGTTTAACTTTATTTAGAGGCTAACTGATTGTGGACAGATGTATTTATTTTACAGGCAAGGATCATCTACTACTGCTATCTTCGTCTTCCATAATACCTGTTACTTTCTGCCCTTAAACACAACATACTTTCTGCCTCCCTATAATACCCGTTACTTTCTACCCCTCAGGATTACCTGTTACTTTCTACCCCTCAGGATTACCTGTTACTTTCTACCCCTCAGGATTACCTGTTACTTTTTACCCCTCAGGATTACCTGTTACTTTTTACCCCTCAGGATTACTCGTTACTTTCTACCCCTCAGCATTATCTGTTACTTTCTGCCCTTAAACACAACATACTTTCTGCCTCCCTATAATACCCGTTACTTTCTGCCTCCTCAATGCTAGGAAAATTGAGTTCCTATTCATAAGATGAAAGAAAAACTTTCTATTATGAGCATTTCCCATTTATCCCTTCCCCTTGACAAGCAAATGAGAATAGTGAAGAATAGGCCGTAAACTGCTCGTTCATCCCCTCACCCTCCATCTCTTGCCCAAGAATATATAAACAGCCTAGTCAAGCTATAAACTGCTCTCCCCCTGTCCCTCTCCATCCCTCCGCCCAAAATCAAATGTAAACAGTTTAGTGAAACATAGGCTGTAAACTATGAGGAAATGAAAATAGCGTAGTGCAACATAAGCCGTTATTTAAAAGTAAATGTGAAAAGCTTAGTGGAACAGGCTATAAGCTACTTTCCATATCAGCCTCCATCCCTTCCCCCAGTAGCAACCATGTAACATAGGCTGTCAACTAGTGCTCACCTGTCTCAATCATTCCTCGGCAGAGGTAAACACCAGCTTGCTCCTCTCTCACCAAAGAAAATTAGCAGTTCTTCAAGTACTTATTAACCCTCGAGGAAGAGTACAAACGAGGGCAGTATCTTTGATGCTTCTCTGAGTTCAGTCCTGCACTCAGCAGTTAAGAAGGTAACAAACACCTGTACTAATACTGAAACACACATTAATATTTTAATGATTGGGGATGCGCAAAAACCACAAGTCACACAACACCTGGGGAATGGGAAGGTTTGACCAAAAGGGAAGGGTAGCCTTCAGTTCCTTGAATCAAGAGCTTTGCACCAACACTTGCACCACTGCCCCCCACTCTAAAGGGACTGAAAAACCAAAACAGATACAGTAGATAATGTACTTTACGCTAAAAGGTTTGGGAAGATAATCTACAGAAAAACATTAAGTTTAATCTCAAATCGAGTCTCTGCCCAACATGATATTTTATCGACTTAATCGTCCACACTTGATGCTGCAGAACGAAGCAATACTGTAACTGTGGGGCAGAGTAACCCTTCCTTCTGCTACCAGCTCACCTCAAGACCAAATAGTCTTTCTTGGACCCTCATGCTTCTCTTGCGTCATATATTATGACACCGAGTCCTAGAAATAAAATAAATAATCTGACTCCCATAACCTCATCTTGAAAATATGCAAGTCGCAGTATCGTTACTAAAACAATTCGCAAGTAGTCCGTAATTTTTTTATTAAATCTGGACGACGTTTCGGTCCACCTTGGACCATTATAGAATCTTTAGTGACTGGCTGTGATGTTCAGTTTAAATTTCTAATTTCTGGGTTAACTGCAAATGTCATCTTATATCACCGTGTTGCAGCTGGGTAAATTCAGTCTCCACGGTAGAGTAATATTTATGTTAAACACTTTCAAGTCACACAACAGATCTTACCAAGACTATACATATTTGATTTAAATTACACCACATTAACATTTCTGAGTAAGTATGACTTATAAATTCGTTGGTAAATTAATGAATGCATCTTAAACAAAATTACTGTAAAAAGTAAACAGAGTTTATGAGGTTGACATCATCACATATGGTTTGTCTTACCGTAATATACATCTCATGGTTTGCATTGATATATATTGTATATTTTGCTGTGATAAATATTGCATGTTTCATCCTAATATACATTGCATATGTTGACGTGATATTGGGTACCATCAATATGCCTACATTTTATTATGCTTATGTATACTAAAATAGTCATGTTAATATGCCTATATCTTATTATTTTTACTTACAAACAGCCTCTAGGTCTTCTCTCAATCCTCGAAGAAGAGTCTATGTTCCCTAAGGCAACTGACAAATCCTTCGAGGAGAAGTTGAAAGCGAATCATCTTGGCAAGTCACCTAACTTCATCAAGCCCAAGCCTGCGAAACCCGGACAGGCTGAAGCCCACTTTGCCATCGTTCACTACGCTGGTACGGTGCCCTACAACTTGACTGGCTGGCTGGAGAAGAACAAGGATCCCCTCAACGACACCGTCGTCGACCAGATCAAGAAAGCCACCAATGCTCTCGCTGTTGAGGTCTTCTCAGATCATCCAGGCCAGTCTGGTGGTGCTGATGCTGGGAAAGGTTGTAAGTATACACGAATAGCTTCGTATATATTTTATTAGAGCAATGATGGTAACAAAGCTACAGATAGTGAAGTTTCGTGTCTTGTGAGTGACCAGCAGGTGTTTCTATATACATATTATTTCAAATTTTCATAGTGCTCAGTTACTTTTTTTTCCCCCACAGAGTGCCTGTTGAGACTGTCAAGACGCAAGTGGTCTAGCACATCAAAAATTTCTGGTAATGTGATAGTTCATAATCTCAGAGAAGAGAATAATGGGACTCGGATTTTTTTTCATTTAATTTTCTCTTGAGATCGCTTGAGTTATTTCTTCTACAAACACTTTAATCGCAACAATTCTTTTCACTTAATTTTCTCGGCCAAAAAAAAACATTATTGGGTTTGTCTCTGTGGTTCGTGTTGATGGGCAGACTCGAGGCTACTAGTTGGATTTTTCATGGCAGATGGAGACATGACGCTTGTTGGGTGTGTCTCGGCGGCGCTTGTGTATGGGGAAGACTTGTGTCTCTTGTTAGCACGGCTAAACAACCAAGTGACTAACAGTGTAGGAACTTGATAGGGACCGTGACGGTAATGTTAGTACCGTGGACTAAGAAACTCTTGGTTACCAGTTCTTTCTCCACATTATTTATGAATCTTCGAAGTTTTACATTAAAATCATTGCGAATTTCATCTTGGATGAAAGAAGCTTGATAAGTTAAATACTGTTTTAATAGATAACTTGTGAATCTGATTTTATTTTTTAGCAATAACTTCGGTTTTTATATTCTTTCCAGATTTTTAAAAACTAACGCTGCGGTTGTATTAACCAGACCATTTATCTTTTTAGATGAGCTGTTAATGACATTAATATAATTTTTATATTAGGCTATAAAGGTGTATGTTGTGGTCATAGAGCAATGTGCTGTTCTCAGAGCATCAACATAACAGAGGCGTTTCCAATTTCTTCCAGGTGGTCGTGGTAAGAAGTCTGGTGGGTTTTCGACTGTGTCTTCTGGATACAGGGTATGTATTTAGAGTTTTACTCTCCTGGTTAATTCTTAACGGTTCCTAAACCTGTAATATTTTATTTCCAATTTCCATTTCTACCGGATAAGTGTACTGCATTCCTACCCAGTAGCGTTGAGTGTTGCAGAAGGCGATTACATTTGCGACAACAAGAGATAAGTTAATTCCACTTTCATTATGAAATTAAACGTAAAAGAAATTTAGACGATAAATTGTAGTGCGGATTTTAAGAAAATAACATTAATATTAATTTAATGAATAAATTGAAGTCAAGATTGTAAATGACTTTGAAAGAATTAGATCTATAGGAGTAAACTTTGAAAGAATTAGATCTATAGGAGTAAACTTTGAAAGACTTAGATCTATAGGAGTAATGGTAATGTTAAATGAACAGTAATGGAAATAAAATAAGTGTGCTTTTAAATAGCAATGAGATGTGAGGAGTAATTGTCGGTGCTTTAATACCTGAAGTTGAGAGAAGACATTCTGGAGAAGTTACTTGAATGCTTAGCCTTAGGTAATCGTGAGAGAATATTTGTTTAGGGAGATGACAATACTGAAGTTGGAAGTGTAATAGAAGTGTTTTGACTACAAGTTGTAACTGATAGCTGGACAGTTGAAATTTAACTGTGTTTTGAAAGGTTTATTAATAGTCAAAGTAGTCAATATTTGTATTAAAAGAAAATAAGTATATAATGTATGATTAAGAGTGCAGCAAGAGTATTCGGTAAAATAATGTGTTAATGGCTATAACGTTGGGGAAGAAATTTTTGGATGAATATGATTTTAATGAAGTAACCAAATATTATTTAGTGATAGAATAGAAAACAGAAGATGGTAAATCACAGAGAATGATGTCACAGAAAACAGATGGTAAATCACAGAGAATGATGTCATAGAAAACAAGATGGTAAATCACAGAGAATGATGTCATAGAAAACAGAAGATGGTAAATCACAGAGAATGATGTCATAGAAAACAGAAGATGGTAAATCACAGAGAATGATGTCACAGAAAACAGATGGTAAATCACAGAGAATGATGTCATAGAAAACAGAAGATGGTAAATCACAGAGAATGATGTCACAGAAAACAGATGGTAAATCACAGAGAATGATGTCATAGAAAACAAGATGGTAAATCACAGAGAATAATGTCACATAAAACAGATGGTAAATCACAGAGAATGATGTCAGAAAACAAGATGGTAAATCACAGAGAATAATGTCAGAAAACAAGATGGTAAATCACAGAGAATAATGTCAGAAAACAAGATGGTAAATCACAGAGAATAATGTCACATAAAACAGATGGTAAATCACAGAGAATGATGTCAGAAAACAAGATGGTAAATCACAGAGAATAATGTCAGAAAACAAGATGGTAAATCACAGAGAATAATGTCAGAAAACAAGATGGTAAATCACAGAGAATAATGTCAGAAAACAAGATGGTAAATCACAGAGAATGATGTCACATAAAACAGAAGATGGTAAATCACAGAGAATGATGTCACATAAAACAGAAGATGATAAATCACAGAGAATGATGTCATAGAAAACAGAAGATGGTAAATCACAGAGAATGATGTCACAGAAAACAGAAGATGGTAAATCACAGAGAATGATGTCATAGAAAACAGAAGATGGTAAATCACAGAGAATGATGTCATAGAAAACAGAAGATGGTAAATCACAGAGAATGATGTCATAGAAAACGGAAGATCGTAAATCACAGAGAATGATGTCATAGAAAACGGAAGATCGTAAATCACAGAGAATGATGTCATAGAAAACAGAAGATGGTAAATCACAGAGAATGATGTCATAGAAAACAGAAGATGGTAAATCACAGAGAATGATGTCATAGAAAACGGAAGATCGTAAATCACAGAGAATGATGTCATAGAAAACAGAAGATGGTAAATCACAGAGAATGATGTCATAGAAAACAGAAGATGGTAAATCACAGAGAATGATGTCATAGAAAACAGAAGATGGTAAATCACAGAGAATGATGTCACAGAAAACAGAAGATGATAAATCACAGAGAATGATGTCACATAAAACAGATGATAAATCACAGAGAATGATGTCACATAAAACAGAAGATGATAAATCACAGAGAATGGTGTCACAGAAAACATGGTAAATCACAGAGAATGATGTCACAGAAAACAGAAGATGGTAAATCACAGAGAATGTCACAGAAAACATGGTAAATCACAGAGAATGATGTCATAGAAAACAGAAGATGGTAAATCACAGAGAATGATGTCACAGAAAACAGAAGATGGTAAATCACAGAGAATGGTGTCATTCCTTAAAAGAAACTTGAAAGAGAATTGCTGAAAGAAAATGATGGTTAGAGAGAAGTATAAACAACTGCTGTAGGAAAAAAGATACCTATAAAAACGGGTGATAGTGAGAAGAAAGAGGTATGGTGTGAATTAAGGGAATCAGTGATAGAATATAGAGTTGAGGTTTGTGGTTACGCGATAATGGCTTCTAGAGGGAGGAATATAACTTTTAACAAATAGACATGCCTCAATCATGTGGTCATGGCATCTAGTAGCCCGTCATTCTAGCCACTAACTAGCCAGTGTTGGATAAAATAAGATTCCCAAAATTTACTCCAGGTAATGTTAGCAAGTGTCCCAGCTACGACATAAACTGTTTTAAGACACTCTCTTACCTACAGTAATCACACTTGCTAACATTACCTGAGGTAGTGTTAGGAATCTTATTTTAGTAAATATAACTCGAGGCACGTCCATTACTTCAAAATGTTTACTTATTTGTGCATGTATATGCATGTTTATATAACGTTTTGTTTTTCAGCATCAGCCTCGTAGATCATAACCATTGAAAATAAAAGAAAATCTACTTTTATTAGTAAGGTTTGATGGTTAGGCAGAAATTACATCTATGATGACCCGTTATTTTGTGTGTATACAGGAGCAGCTGGGTAACCTGATGAGGACTCTCAACGCCACATCACCTCATTTCATCCGTTGCATCGTCCCCAACGAGACTAAGTCACCTGGTATGTAGACATAACTAATTGTAACAAGTTGCTTGTATGTAGACATTAACGATGTTGAATCCTCAGTAATTTAAGAGGGCAAGTCAGAAAACACTAGGACGGTGTCAGTTACCAAGGTGTGTTTGTAACATCAGTATGATGAACACTTCTCAATGAATGGTCCATACATGATGACTGAAACAAGAGTACTTAAAAGATTGTATTTATAACTCGACCTACCCCTGAGCTCCATAAAGCAGTGGCCCAAGTTACGACATATTAATAATTCTGTCTTTCCATTAGGCTCCACACAGCAGTGACCTAAGATACGATATAAAAATATTTCATGTTTCCATTTCATTTCCCAGGTGTGACTGACGCGGCTCTGATCATGCATCAACTCACCTGTAACGGTGTACTTGAGGGCATCAGGATCTGTCGCAAAGGCTTCCCCAACAGGATGTTGTACCCTGACTTCAAGCACCGGTAAGAAGACCAATTGTTCTTCACACCTACCCACAACTGAAATAGTAATAACAAATATAATATCATTAAACCAACATTAAAAATTAGTAAAGACATTCTACTCTTGTGGTTCCCTTTTCTCGTGGAGAGTAAACACCAGAGACCTGCTAACTCACGTATAAAATTTAGTGATACATAACTGCGGCTTTTGGTGTGTTACCTTGTTAAAGTAATCTTCCAATCTCAAAACAAATAAGTGATAATTATATTCCACCAGAGGTAAGTGCTAATTATCTATTTTCTGTTTAATTAAAAGATACTGCATTTTAGCTTCTAAAGCTATGACCGAGGCCTCGACTGAAAAGGAAGCAGCAAAAGTTTGTTTAGAGGCCATTGAACTGAATAAGGAATCATATCGTCTGGGTCACACTAAGGTATGTTTCACCTAGCGTGACCATCTCTTTCTCTCATCTGTATTATATTAAGTGTGGGGTACCACTATGACACCTGTCACCTAGCATAATTAACTCGAGTAGTCATCCACAATACATTAACTCAATACAACAGTTGTAGGAATAAAAACGTAAGGACGGCACTGTTCAAGAACACTGGTTACCTGGGCGAAACTATTGCCAGCTTCCTTAGTCTCAACTACTGTGCCAAGTATTTATCTCTAATTAGAATTCACTACTGTAAATGTAGTATTATAGTTACGATATCCATTTTGTTGAAGAAAATCATTTCATGCGCCTCACGAACGTGTTATCTTCATTAGTGGTTTACTCTTGCATGACGATCTTACCAGTTGTGTGATATTGACCCCAGAGGCCATGACGAAGGTCAGCACAGAAAAGGCTCTTAGTGAGATGTGTTGGGTTTTATATCCATTTATTGACATAGGGGTTCCGGGACATCATCCACCTGCCCACACATAAGCATTCCTGAAACCATACTAAGACATTTGATGGTATACAGGGATATGTACTTACATTAGAGCTGAAGTTCAAGCTATGGATACTACAATTTTTTAAAAAAATATTTCATACGAGTGTGTGTGACATATTACACAATTGGTAATGTAATCATGTGAGAAACTACAGGGTTTCAGGACGACTTAGTAAAAGCGATTACTGTAGCCTAGTGCTTGGCGAGTAACCGCGGTCACGTGATGTGAGGATATGTAACCAGGAATAATAAATTCAGATTTAGAAGTGATATAGACAAGATCTGGTTTTGCAACAGAGTTGTAGATGAATGGAAGAATCGACCAAATAGCGTTATAGGATCTGACACTTTGGGTAGATTCAGATTGCAAGAGTAGATGGTTTGGAAATGCCGACCAGTTCTTGATAAAGGCATACACGCAGCAATTGGAAAATTCACGTAAATATTTCCAGCTGTTGCTTGTGGGTCCTTATCAACCACAAAGTAGTTAAGATAAATATATGAGTAAGAAGGGCTGGGTTTGAGAGCTGCCAAACACAGGCCAGAAGACCTCCTGTAGTGCTTCTCTGTCCGTAGGTTTTTGTAGTGATATTGAGACGACTTGAGTCTTCAACTGGTAAGAAAATCATTAAGAGATTGTAATATTTGTTGTGGATGGTTGTAGTGTGAGTGTACAGTAGTAATGTGGATGGTTGTAGTGTGAGTGTACAGTAGTAATGTGGATGGTTGTAGTGTGAGTGTACAGTAGTAATGTGGATGGTTGTAGTGTGAGTGTACAGTAGTAATGTGGATGGTTGTAGTGTGAGTGTACAGTAGTAATGTGGATGGTTGTAGTGTGAGTGTACAGTAGTAATGTGGATGGTTGTAGTGAGTGTACTGTAGTAATGTGGATGGTTGTAGTGTGACTGTACAGTAGTAATGTGGATGGTTGTAGTGAGTGTACTGTAGTAATGTGGATGGTTGTAGTGTGAGTGTACATTAGTAATGTGGATGGTTGAAATGTGAGTGTACGGTAGTAATGTGGATGGTTGTAGTGTGAGTGTACTGTAGTAATGCGGATGGTTGTAGTGTGAGTGTACAGTAGTAATGTGGATGGTTGTAGTGTGAGTATACAGTAGTAATGTGGATGGTTGTAGTGTGAGTGTACAGTAGTAATGTGGATGGTTGTAGTGTGAGTGTACAGTAGTAATGTGGATGGTTGTAGTGTGAGTGTACAGTAGTAATGTGGATGGTTGAAATGTGAGTGTACTGTAGTAATGTGGATGGTTGTAGAATGTACAGTAGTAATGTGGATGGTTGTAGAATGTACAGTAGTAATGTGGATGGTTGTAGAATGTACAGTAGTAATGTGGATGGTTGTAGTGTGAGTGTACAGTAGTAATGTGGATGGTTGAAATGTGAGTGTACTGTAGTAATGTGGATGGTTGTAGAATGTACAGTAGTAATGTGGATGGTTGTAGAATGTACAGTAGTAATGTGGATGGTTGTAGTGTGAGTGTACAGTAGTAATGTGGATGGTTGTAGTGTGAGTGTACAGTAGTAATGTGGATGGTTGTAGTGTGAGTGTACTGTAGTAATGTGGATGGTTGTAATGTGAGTGTACTGTAGTAATATGGATGGTTGTAGTGTGAGTGTACTGTAGTAATGTGGATGGTTGTAGTGTGAGTGTACTGTAGTAATGTGGATGGTTGTAATGTGAGTGTGCTGTAGTAATGTGGATGGTTGTAGTGTGAGTGTACAGTAGTAATGTGGATGGTTGTAGTGTGAGTGTACTGTAGTAATGTGGATGGTTGTAATGTGAGTGTACTGTAGTAATGTGGATGGTTGTAGAATGTACAGTAGTAATGTGGATGGTTGTAGAATGTACAGTAGTAATGTGGATGGTTGTAGTGTGAGTGTACAGTAGTAATGTGGATGGTTGTAGTGTAAGTGTACAGTAGTAATGTGGATGGTTGTAGTGTGAGTGTACAGTAGTAATGTGGATGGTTGTAGTGTGAGTGTACAGTAGTAATGTGGATGGTTGTAGTGAGTGTACTGTAGTAATGTGGATGGTTGTAGTGTGAGTGTACTGTAGTAATGTGGATGGTTGTAGTGTGACTGTACAGTAGTAATGTGGATGGTTGTAGTGTGAGTGTACTGTAATAATGTGGATGATTGTAGTGTGAGTGTACAGTAGTAATGTGGATGGTTGTAGTGTGAGTGTACTGTAGTAATGTGGATGGTTGTAGTGTGAGTGTACTGTAGTAATGTGGATGGTTGTAGTGTGAGTGTACTGTAGTAATGTGGATGGTTGTAGTGTGAGTGTACTGTAGTAATGTGGATGGTTGTAGTGTGAGTGTACAGTAGTAATGTGGATGGTTGTAGTGTGAGTGTACTGTAGTAATGTGGATGGTTGTAGTGTGAGTGCACAGTAATAATGTTGTGGATGGTTGTAGTGTGAGTGTACAGTAATAATGTTGTGGATGGTTGTAGTGTGAGTGTACTGTAGTAATGTGGATGGTTGTAGTGTGAGTGTACAGTAATAATGTTGTGGATGGTTGTAGTGTGAGTGTACAGTAATAATATTGTGGATGGTTGTAGTGTGAGTGTACAGTAATATGTTGTGGATGGTTGTAGTGTGAGTGTACAGTAATAATATTGTGGATGGTTGTAGTGTGAGTGTACAGTAATAATGTTGTGGATGGTTGTAGTGTGAGTGTACAGTAATAATGTTGTGGATGGTTGTAGTGTGAGTGTACAGTAATAATGTTGTGGATGGTTGTAGTGTGAGTGTACAGTAATAATGTTGTGGATGGTTGTAGTGTGAATGTCTACCAGGTAATAACAAAGTGTTCCATCAGCAGCAGGACTCGGGTCTTCATAGAGATTCGCAACGACCACGTTATGACACCTGATAAGACTGTCAGGCGGTACGGTAATAAGGGCTGACAGCTCTTTGGAACAGTTTTCTATGTATTTTTTTTATAACCCACTGTTCAGCCTATTGATAATTTGTATATACCAAGTATAATATTCCGACTAGTTGCAAAACAAAGAAACAAAGACAGTGTTTACCTCTGCAACTAAGGTTTTTCATGTCTATACAGTTCACAGGAAACGTGAGAATATATAGTCAGGGTGAGGAACATAGAATTGTGAGTGACATGATCATATGAACGACTGTAAAATGGATTTGTTAGGCTGGAAATTACTTTATCCTTGTATCAATAAGATGAAGCCATTGGTGATGATTGAGGTTAATACTAAAATCTTCTGGTCGGACTATGTCCTTCCAGTGCTTGTTGAAATACAGAACTACATCCGCTGAAGGGGATCCCAGAAAGGGGTCGAGTTTCTGTCTGCATGTGAGTTATTTTTTGAGCAATGAAAGTGTTCATTACACTTTAGTTATTCACAGAACTACAAGTTTACGGTTAATCCTCAGAAGAATACTGTCGAAGGTGAAAATATTGTGTCACTGAGTGTGATCACTAATGTCTTGGTTGTGTTTAAATGTCCGCTGGAAACACTAGGAAGGCTATACGGATTCCAAAGGCTAATGCAGAATGGAGTTAATCTCTGGTTTATCACTATCCTTACAGAGACTGTTGGAATAGTGTAGACCACACGCTCCAGCACATACTTCCAAATCTTCCAGTGGTGACTTCCAAACCTTACCAGAGGTGACTCCAGTGCGTATATTAACGCAGTGTTTTTTTCCCACGATGCCACGGAGACTGCTTCCTACTAACACTATAGTTTTCTGAGGCAAGGTTCTCGTCACACTCTAGAAGACAGGTCTGGTCTAGATAGAAAGGAAATGGAAACACTAAAGATTAACCGTTAACTAAACAGTCATTGAAAAAAAAAACATAATCCAACCAGAGAACATTAGTATCAACTTTACCTTCCTCACCGACACCATCATACAGAAAATAATATGTTGATACCGACAAGAGGCGTAAAAAGGCACTTACAGTTCAGAGCATTTAATTAATTAAATGTCCTGAACTGTATACAAGTATTTATTTTTTTTTTACACACCATCATGCAGATACAGTGATGAAGGAACTTTTAGTTTACCATACCCGTATGGAGGGCAAACTCCTCCACCTGACCTTTACTTTCCACTTGACCTTTACTTTCCACCTGACCTTCTAGTTTCCACTTGATATTCTAGTTTCCACTTGACCTTCTACTTTCCACTTGACCTTCTAGTTTCCACTTGACCTTCTAGTTTCCACTTGACCTAGTTTCCACTCGACCTTCTAGTTTCCACTTGATCTAGTTTCCACTTGACCTTCTAGTTTCCACTTGACCTAGTTTCCACTTGACCTTCTAGTTTCCACTTGACCTAGTTTCCACTCGACCTTCTAGTTTCCACTTGATCTAGTTTCCACTTGACCTTCTAGTTTCCACTTGACCTAGTTTCCACTTGACCTTCTAGTTTCCACTTGATCTAGTTTCCACTTACCTTCTAGTTTCCACTTGACCTAGTTTCCACTTGACCTTCTAGTTTCCACTTGATCTAGTTTCCACTTACCTTCTAGTTTCCACTTGACCTAGTTTCCACTTGACCTTCTAGTTTCCACTTGATCTAGTTTCCACTTGACCTTCTAGTTTCCACTTGACCTAGTTTCCACTTGACCTAGTTTCCACTTGACCTAGTTTCCACTTGACCTTCTAGTTTCCACTTGACCTAGTTTCCACTTGACCTTCTAGTTTCCACTTGACCTTCTAGTTTCCACTTGACCTAGTTTCCACTTGACCTTCTAGTTTCCACTTGACCTAGTTTCCACTTGACCTTCTAGTTTCCACTTGACCTTCTAGTTTCCACTTGACCTAGTTTCCACTTGACCTTCTAGTTTCCACTTGACCTAGTTTCCACTTGACCTTCTAGTTTCCACTTGACCTTCTAGTTTCCACTTGACCTAGTTTCCACTTGACCTTCTAGTTTCCACTTGACCTAGTTTCCACTTGACCTTCTAGTTTCCACTTGACCTTCTAGTTTCCACTTGACCTAGTTTCCACTTGACCTTCTAGTTTCCACTTGACCTAGTTTCCACTTGACCTTCTAGTTTCCACTTGACCTTCTAGTTTCCACTTGACCTAGTTTCCACTTGACCTTCTAGTTTCCACTTGACCTTCTAGTTTCCACTTGACCTTCTAGTTTCCACTTGACCTTCTAGTTTCCACTTGACCTAGTTTCCACTTGACCTTCTAGTTTCCACTTGACCTAGTTTCCACTTGACCTTCTAGTTTCCACTTGACCTTCTAGTTTTCACTTGACCTAGTTTCCACTTGACCTTCTAGTTTCCACTTGACCTTCTAGTTTCCACTTGACCTAGTTTCCACTTGACCTTCTAGTTTCCACTTGACCTAGTTTCCACTTGACCTTCTAGTTTCCACTTGACCTTCTAGTTTCCACTTGACCTAGTTTCCACTTGACCTTCTAGTTTCCACTTGACCTTCTAGTTTCCACTTGACCTTCTAGTTTCCACTTGACCTTCTAGTTTCCACTTGACCTAGTTTCCACTTGACCTTCTAGTTTCCACTTGACCTAGTTTCCACTTGACCTTCTAGTTTCCACTTGACCTAGTTTCCACTTGACCTTCTAGTTTCCACTTGACCTTCTAGTTTCCACTTGACCTAGTTTCCACTTGACCTTCTAGTTTCCACTTGACCTTCTAGTTTCCACTTGACCTTCTAGTTTCCACTTGACCTTCTAGTTTCCACTTGACCTAGTTTCCACTTGACCTTCTAGTTTCCACTTGACCTAGTTTCCACTTGACCTTCTAGTTTCCACTTGACCTTCTAGTTTTCACTTGACCTAGTTTCCACACTCCGCCTATATATTCTCACGTTTTCCTTGTATTCTGTATAGACTTGACAAAAGGTTAGTTACCAAGTTAAACGTTGTATATAACAGTGTGTCCATTCTGCTTTTATGCCTTTGTTTTGTAAAGTCTTAATTTATAAATTCAAAACTAATATTGAATGTAACTCACAGCCTCAAAAATTTCTACAGATGTTGTTTTGTAACCTTTTTGTTTTCTCATTAAAATAAATTTTTTAATGATCATTTCTGAAGACCCAGTTATTGGCAATTATTTGACTAAACTCCTTTAATACAGCTTATAAATTAGACACAAGTGCAACACTTGGGTATCTTCACTGTGGAAACGTTTCGCCACACAGTGGCTTCATCAGTCTAATACAAAGAAGTATGGTGAAGATAAGAAGGAGTTTGAGGTAATCAGTCCCTCAGTCTTGATGGACTGATTACATCGACTCCAGACTGAGGGACTGATTATCTCAAACTCCTTCTGATCTTCACCATTCTTCTCTCTACTAGACTGATGAAGTCACTGTGTGGCGAGACGTTTCCTCAGTAAAGATACTCAAGTGTTACACATGTGTTTAATTTATCAATTTGTCGGTTCTCTGAACCATTTATCTAATACAATTTCCTTAACAATAGATTTAGATGTGGTTATTTGTTTCATTATCTATTATTTTATTTATTAATGCACTACTTCAAGTTTTGGAATGTATTTTATTGACCTCTAATGTGAGAAACTAATTGCCATCGTTTACGTCTCCAGAGACAACTGTACACATATAAAAAAATGGTTCTTTTATATTATTTCAGATCCAATGAATTTGTTTTTCCGTCTAAATTATGATTTAAGGTTTTTAATGAATAGTATAACATGTATATTATAACTAAGGTCAGGGAAGACTTATGTTCCTCTGTGGTGTAGGGGATTAAATTGACGGTCTGATCATGGCAGAACGCGAATTTGAATCCCTGTTACCCAGGAGTTATTTGCTTATACGATACTCAGACAAGTAATGAATAATAATAATTCACAACTTCTGTGCATTTAATGTTTTCCTGTGGCGACAGGTGTTCTTCCGTGCGGGAGTCCTGGGTAGCTTGGAGGAGATCCGTGACGACCGTCTGGCCAAGGTTCTCTCCTGGTTACAGGCATTTATCCGTGGCTTCAACAGCCGCAAGGCCTTTAAGAAACTCCAGGAGCAGCGCGTTGCTCTCTGCATTGTTCAGCGAAATATCAGAAAATTCATGAAGCTCCGCAACTGGGCATGGTATCGCATGTGGCAGAAGGTGAAGCCACTGCTCAATGTCACACGCATCGAGGATGAAATCCGCGCCCTAGAGGAGAAGGCTGCCAAGGCCCTGGAAGACTATGAACGTGAGGCCAAACTTCGCATTGAACTCGAGGCTGCCAACCTTGCTCTCCTCGAAGAAAAGAATAACCTCTTGGTTGCTCTTGAATCAACCAAGGGTAACGTGTCTGAATTCCTGGACAAACAAGCCAAGTTGCAGAGCCAGAAGGCAGATCTTGAAGCTCAGCTCAATGTGAGTAGTTTCAAAACAGATGTGTTTACAAATAAGGTAACTTTATTTGAAGTGTCACTTTAAGGATTAAGATCTATTGATTTCCAGGATTATTAAGGACGTAGGCTAGCGTATCTCTAAGCATACAGTATACTGTCATCGCTATCAGGTTTTATTTATACTCTCTCTTAACACACACATATATATACCTGGAGAGGGTTTCGGGGGTCAACGCCCCCGAGGCGTTGATCCCCGAAATATTAAGTTAATATTTTAAATCCATCGAAGAGACAGAGCTCACGTTATAATCTGCTCTTATATCTTAAAATAGGTGGTGTCTCTGGCACAAAAATCTTCATTCAAGTATTCCTCTCCACCAGGAAACTACTGAGCGTTTACAACAAGAAGAGGAGGCGCGAAACCAACTTTTCCAGGGCAAGAGAAAGGTTGAGCAGGAAATCACTAGTTTAAAAAAAGACATCGAAGACCTTGAACTCACCATTCAAAAATCAGAACAAGATAAAGCAACTAAAGATCACCAAATCCGCAATCTCAGCGATGAAATTGCCCATCAGGATGAACTTATCAACAAAATCAACAAGGAGAAGAAGCACCTTCAAGAGTGCAATCAGAAGACCACCGAGGATCTTCAGGGTATTGAAGACAAGTGCAACCACTTGAATAAAGTGAAAACTAAGCTCGAACAAACTCTTGACGAGCTCGAGGACTCCCTCGATCGGGAAAAGAAACTTCGTTCTGAAATTGAAAAAGCCAAGCGGAAAGTAGAGGGCGACCTGAAACTGACCCAAGAGTCTGTTGCAGATTTGGAGCGCAATCACAAAGAGCTGGAACAGACGATCCAGCGTAAAGACAAGGAAATATCTTCGCTTGCCAACAAGCTGGAAGAAGAGCAAGGCTGTGTTGTTAAGGTTCAGAGACAAGTCAAGGAATTGCAGTCCCGAATCGAAGAGTTAGAAGAAGAGGTTGAACACGAGCGACAAGCTCGCGCTAAGGCAGAGAAATCCAAGACTCACCTTGCTCGTGAGCTGGAAGAGCTGGGGGAGCGTCTAGACGAAGCTGGTGGTGCTACTGCTGCTCAGATAGATCTGAATAAAAAGCGCGAGGCTGAGCTTATTAAACTTCGCCGCGACCTGGAAGAGTCTAATATTCAACATGAATCTGCACTGGCTAGTCTACGCAAGAAACACAACGATGCCGTGGCTGAAATGTCTGAACAAATTGATCATCTAAATAAGATGAAAGCCAGGTAATTGATTTTCGTAGGAAGTAGCACTCTTTCCCTGCTTATCTTTTCAGTTCTATCAGTAAACTGACTGTAAACTTTCAGTAAAGCACACACAGCTAAACCCTCTAATAAGCTCTCAGTAAAGTAACTGCCAAACCCTCAATAAATTTCCTTGGTTAATAAATTACTTAATCTGTAAATCAGTTAATCATTTGTATCCTGAATACAGCTACTACTGCAGTAGTTGGTTTTATTAATATTTATTTCCGTGCAGAGATGGAAATTATAAACTATATGTGTGAACACTTGAATATTTCAGGATGGAGAAAGATAAGGACAGTCTTAAGCGTGATGCTGATGATGCCAAGTCTGCCATGGACGGCCTCACGCGGGATAAGGTGACGTTATTGTCTATATGTGAACGAGATATTTGACCTAACAAGACACATTATCTGCTAGTTGTGAATTGTTAGGTAAAAGGACATAAGTGCAACTAATATCAAGCCGTAACGGCTTTGTCAAGCTGTAACGGCTTAACTAAGCTCCTGGAGAGCGAAACGTTGCCACAATAAAAATGTCACATTTGTTGTACTTTTACCTAACATACTGTCGGTAATTCTAGTTATGAATTATTAAACGTACATTTAATATCTAACTCATTAGTAATAGGGCAAGAAATGCATTAACATCTGGTGAAGTTATGCCAGTTTTTATTATGGATACAGTTTAGAGACAAAATCTGGCAGATTGTAGTTGTATTTTGCCACAGTGATACATCATGGTAAGCTGTCAAGCTACATCACTTGGCAAGTCTGTAGTGTTGCGTTTGAGTCTGCCTGGAGGGTGTTCCGGGGGTCAGCGCCCCCGCGGCCCCACTCCTTGATCAGACTTGAAGTGTTTATAATCCATCCATATGTTTTATATCTTACATAAAAGAACTAAAAACTCCTTATGCCAGTATTCGCGCAGCTTCTTGACATATAAAGATCGAAAACCACACAAATAATTTATCGCTCGTGTTACGAGAGAACTTATTTATGTGTCTTTCTACATACATTTACACACATGATAAACATATATTTAGTCTTAAATACAAGCATTAATACACATGGTAAACATACATTAAGTTTTAGTATGCATTCAATCTATTTGGTAGGTGTATACAGTTTACAGAAACAAATATAGATGGGCAACCAAGTTTACATACATCAGTGTGTAGTCGAGAACCTTTGACTCACATTACGCTATCAGTGTGTTCTTACTGTATCGCTTAGCCGCTGCTTAGGTCTCGATTAAGTGAAGGAATGTTGTCTAAGACGGATTAATAATTGGTCCTTATTATTCAGGCCGTAGCTGAGAAGACAAACAAGCAGATACAGCACCAGATGACCGAGCTTCAGGCTAAGCTTGACGAAGCCAACCGAACACTCAATGATTTCGATGCTGCCAAGAAGAAACTGGCGGTGGAGAACGCTGACCTCTTGCGTCAGGTGGAGGAAGCAGAGAGCCAAAATGGGCAACTATCAAAAATAAAGCTTTCTCTCACAAATCAGCTGGAAGACACTAGGAAGCTTGCAGATGAGGAGAGCAGGGTGAGTGCAGGGTGAGTGCAGGGTGAGTGCAGGGTGAGGGCAGGGTGAGTGCAGGGTGAGTGCAGGGTGAGGGCAGGGTGAGGGCAGGGTGAGTGCAGGGTGAGTGCAGGGTGAGGGCAGGGTGAGTGCAGGGTGAGTGCAGGGTGAGGGCAGGGTGAGGGCAGGGTGAGTGCAGGGTGAGTGCAGGGTGAGTGCAGGGTGAGTGCAGGGTGAGGGCAGGGTGAGTGCAGGGTGAGGGCAGGGTGAGGGCAGGGTGAGTGCAGGGTGAATGCAGGGTGAGGGCAAATGGTGAGGGCAGGGTGAGTGCAGGGTGAGTGCAGGGTGAGGGCAGGGTGAATGCAGAGTGAGGGCAGGGTGAGTGCAGGGTGAGTGCAGGGTGAGGGCAGGGTGAGTGCAGGGTAAGTGCAGGGTGAGTGCAGGGTGAGGGCAGGGTGAGTGCAGGGTGAGGGCAGGGTGAGTGCAGGGTGAGGACAGGGTGAGTGCAGGGTGAGTGCAAATGATGAGGGCAGGGTGAGGGCAGGGTGAGTGCAGGGTGTGGGCAGGGTGAGGGCAGGGTGAGGGCAGGGTGAGGGCAGGGTGAGGGCAGGGTGAGGGCAGGGTGAGGGCAGGGTGAGGGCAGGGTGAGGGCAGGGTGAGTGCAGGGTGAGGGCAGGGTGAGGGCAGGGTGAGTGCAGGGTGAGGGCAGGGTGAGGGCAGGGTGAGGGCAAGGTGAGGGCAGGGTGAGGGCAGGGTGAGGGCAAGGTGAGGGCAGGGTGA